>NW_004797932.1:165973-168564 GCF_000002075.1 Aplysia californica | reverse complement strand
TATCTTCAGACTAAGGACACAACACACAAGACTGAGACAACATATGTACAAATGTTTTAAACTAGTACAATCACCAAAATGCCAGTGTGGAGAGGCGGACCAAACTGTTGAACACATCCTTCAGCACTGCAAGACACACAGGGCCCTGAGACAGGAAACGTGGCCAACCCCACTGACGCTACAAGAGAAGCTATACGGGCCGACAGATGAACTAAGCAGGACGGCCCAATTCATGACAGATACCAGACTTCAAGTGTGATGCGATCGAGAAGAAGAAAAGAAGAAGAAGAGGCAAGTCGCTACACTAGAATTACAAAGTTCTATCTGCTCAGTACCAAGCTCTGTTAAACACCAAAAAGTTTGAGTTTCACAGCATGTCAAGCTTTTTCCAATGCAATTCTGTTTTTGGGGGGGTTTTGTTTTTGTATAGTGTTTTACGGCGCTCGCAACTGCATAGGTCATATGAGCGCGCGGGACACTCCTAATATTTTCAGTTGGTAGGAAATTTCGAATTTTGCCCGGGTAGCGGCCGAAGCCTACTCTTATCGATTTTAGACCACCAAGGGATCTTTAACGTGCGCAACTTGCACACGGGCCCTCCGAGATTTTTCGCCTTTGTCCGAGAAGGCTAGGTGTGGATCTTTCCTACCAGAAGATCAGGGGTGTGGCAGAAAGACAGCAGTAAGGAGGAGCCAATGAGTAGCAGTAGAAAGGCTGCAGAAAGAGTCAGGAGCCCAGAGGAGGGGGCAAAGGAGGTGAGGGGGTGGGGGCAGAACGTGGAAATGAAAGCAGACAACAGAACATTGCTAGAGAGCAGGAAAGGAGGTGAAAGGAGACAATTTTAGACAAGAAAATTTTTCGGTCGCTACCCGGATTCGAACCCGGGACCTTTGAGTGAGAGGCCAACACCTTAACCTCTAGGCCACGAGAGCCCCCAATTCTGTGAATACTTGTATCTCGGTAACGACTCCGAATGATCTTTCGATTTCGAAGAGGCGGAAGAACGTTAAGTTTCTGATCTCATGGTCATACTTAGTCAATCAAAACGGGCAAAAATGTCAGAAAGAACTTTGTAATGAAATTCTGAACTATCGAAGTGTTGAAAAGCTAAATTATAATACAATAAAACGAGATAATCTACTTTATTTTTATTTATTTTTTTTTTTATTTTTATTTTTTTTTTGGGGGGGGGGTATTTTTGTTAGTTTGTTCTTTTCTTTTGCGGGTTTGTTTGTTGTTGTTGTTTTTTGTGGGGGTGGGGGTCCTGAAAACTTGACATTGAACTGCATCATACAAAGTGTCTATATCTCCATTGCCTTGGGGGAGAACAAAAGGACACACTTCAGATTTCTCAGGCAAAGGCGTTTCCCTGACAGAAAAGCATTTAAGAAAGTGTACCACCCTCCCCCCCCCCCCAAAGGGAAACAAAAACAAAAAACAAATACCCAAACAAATAAATAAACGAATGAAACAACAGAGAACAACAAAAGTAACCCTATAACAATGTTCTTTAGAAGTTTCCTTTTTTTTTAAACAACTTACATGAGCATATTATTATTATTAACTGTAAAACTGAAGAGGGGCGAGGAAGCATGGAGTATCCAATCTTCCTAGGACCCCAGTTCTAGATTCAAGTAATTCAAGTAATTACTGTAACTGTAAAAAGTATTGTGGTGAATGCAGAGACTTACTGTCTATAGTAGTAGAGACAGAGGACGAGAACGAGCAGACTGATGAAGGCCGCGGGGATGGCGGGCACGAGCTGCTGAAGGTGTAGGTGGTGGTGGTTGGGGGAGAAGTATTTGGCCGCGTCCGCCTTCCCGGACACCATTTTCCACACGGACACCTCCTCCTGGCCCTGGCTCAGTCTGCCTCCTTCAAGAGGGACAAGAGGCTTTTCGTCGCTCTCCTTTTCTTTCCTCCTGTCTCGCTCTTTTTGACTAGATCTACCTTTCTGCGTGTTTTTGTGATTGTCGCTTTTACCTGGCGAGGTGTTGCTGTTGTTGCTGCTGTTGTTGTTGTTGTTGTTGTTGTTGTTGTTGTTATTGCTGATGTTGCTGTTGTTGTTGTTGTTGTTGTTGTTGTTGTTGTTGTTGTTGCTGCTGCTGTTGCTGCTGCTGCTTCTTTTGTTGTTGTTGTTGTTGTTGCTGTTGTTGCTGTTGTTGTTGCTGTTGGTGTTGTTGTTGTTATTGTTGTTGTCGCTGTTGTTGTTGTTGTTGCTGTTGTTGTTGTTGTTGTTGTTGTTGTTGTTGCTGCTGCTGTTGCTGCTGCTGCTTCTTTTGTTGTTGTTGTTGTTGTTGTTGTTGCTGTTGTTGCTGTTGTTGTTGCTGTTGGTGTTGTTGTTGTTATTGTTGTTGTCGCTGTTGTTGTTGTTGTTGCTGTTGTTGTTGTTGTTGTTGTTGTTGTTGTTGCTGCTGCTGTTGCTGCTGCTGCTTCTTTTGTTGTTGTTGTTGTTGTTGTTGTTGTTGTTGTTGTTGCTGTTGTTGCTGTTGTTGTTGCTGTTGGTGTTGTTGTTGTTATTGTTGTTGTCGCTGTTGTTGTTGTTGTTGTTGCTGTTGTTGTTGCTGTTGGTGTTGTTGTTGTTATTGTTG
>NW_004797932.1:157413-165479 GCF_000002075.1 Aplysia californica | reverse complement strand
GTAAAAGGGGAGGAGAGGGGAGGGTGAGTGGTGAAGGTTAACTTTTCTTCTCTGGACTTATGAGATTTTATCGTGAGATGCCATCAGTCTAAATCTAAATAATAAATGCGTTTCAATGATTACATCATGGTATAGTCATACCAACAAGGCAGGGGTAGGCCCAGAACAATCTATTTGGGCAACCTGTAGAAATGGGTAACAGGGAAAGATCAGGGAAACGTAACTTTTTTTAGAGCATCCGAGCAACGGAATGAATGGAGAACCATGAGTCCCGATGTCTGTCGCAGATCTGGCACTGGATGATGGTATAGCCATACCAGTATGTATAGTATATCCACTTGAAATGTTCTTCTACGATAGCACGATTCCAGCCCGCACCTTTTTCAACTTACCGTTTTCAGAACAGATTACAAAAGCTTTCCAGGGAGAAAAGCAACATGCCAAGAGCAGCACATTCGCTGAGACCGTCAGTCCTTCTCCCTTCATGGCAACAGCTGTTTCAAAGGCCAGCTACAGACACGACATGCAGCGCAATGAAGGAAAGTCGCTGAAAAAGGATACAGTTGTCATCTGTTATTGCCAGAACGCATCTATACGACTCTTATAATTCTCATCGTGTATTTAATATTGTCAATCTACACTTAAAGATACAGTTCAAGGGGGTGGTTTAGAGAGATTTTAGTCAGTTTACATTTCATTGGTCGCTTTTAAGCATAAGGAGGCTATCCCGGAACATGTTGTTTGAAAAAATCGAAAGTAAAGTTTTTGCCCCTTGTTCAGTTTCTTTTTTTTTAAACAAGGAGAGTTTTCTCTATAACCAAGCAAATATAGACACCAATGAAACCAAACTTCTCCAATAGGTAGAGCAATGCCCGTTTTTTTTTTTGGTGTTGGTCAAGATTTCTGAAAACCCCCGAAATCTGGGTTAGCCCGCTTGCCCTTAAAAGCGACCAATTTGGCCTACACTTCAAGAAGGCAGTTTGAAGGGAATAGAATAGAGGCAAAAGAGATGTTAGGAGAAGATCCGTAAAAAAAGGCGGGGGGGGGTTAAGTTTTGGATTCAAGCTCGCAGAGACCCCCATCCCCCCTCATCCCCCTCCTTTTCTTCTTCTTCTGTTCACCTTAGTTAAAGTTTAGGGGTGATAAAGATAAAATCATCCCTGTGCGGGATCGGGGATTCGAGCAGCGGGCCCGACGTTGTGTCCTTGGGAAAGGAACTTTACAAATTTACACGAATTTTTCTCACTTCACCCATGTGGGAATGGGTACCCGCCCACATACACGAAAGATTTTGTGAGTATGTTAGTGTTTTAGTGCCTATAAATGGCTGCTTGCTCTGTATGCTTCCCAAGAAGTTGAGATTTTTTCAGAATGATCTCAGGTCTGCAGGGGTAATAAGATAGTTTGTGAAGCGCATAGAGCTCGCTGTTGAGCGGGATTTGAGCTATACAAATTAATGTCATCTATTATTATCAATAACAGCGTTTACCACATACTGAATACTTTGTGCTTGAATCGTAATACACTAGACAAGGGGCGTCAAACTCAATCGCTCAAGGGGGGGGGGGGAGACTCAAATTACATTTACAGCTCACTCCACGTGTGTTTAATTCGCTTGAGTTGATCATCGGTTAAGATGATCTTTTTCTCGGGTCACAGCTTTTTTAGTTTTAGGTTTTAGTAGAGGTTTTACGGCGCTCGCAACTGCATAAGGTCATATGAGCGCCAAGGGGTGAAAGTCAACAGAGAAGTCTTTACAGGGAATCGGGCTTACTCTGCTCACCTCTCTAGTTCCAACAGCACAAAGTCCGTTTCGTCTATCAAGGCACCCTGGAAATAGCGGGTCACAAGAGTGTGACAAACATACGAAAGAAGTGGAGGAAAAATGACGATAGTAAGGATTTGGAAAGAAAAAGCAGCAGTTCCCTGTTGCAGTTCAGGTACAGTTATGAGCATGACATTGAGGAATCAGCCCATATACAATTTACAATTCTACTGTGCATCAGAACATATTAATATATCTCCTTTGGGAATGACATAAAAACACTTCAGTCAGTAGCACCGCCCCGGGGAAAACTCACCCTTTTTAGAACAATGGTATGGATGAAAACAGACAACAGTTGAATTTATTTTTTTTTATTCAAGGCATACTAATCCTCGCTTTTAGTACGCAGATTTGTTAGAGATGGGCGTTTGGCACCTTTTCTTGGCAGCAAATTTGTTCAGAAAGTTTGGAGTGTAAGGTTCTGAGTTATGGAAATTCTCAGGATGGACTACGTCAAATTCTCTCGTGGGCCAGTCATACTTAATAATTATTCACTTGCCCGATGCGGCCAGCGGGCTTTGGGTTTGACACCTCGCTACATTAGAATTATAAAGTTCTATCTGATATTTTTGGCCGTTTTTAGTTACAAAGACCTTGATGAGGTCAGAAACCAAATGTTCTATCTGCACTATCAAAATCGTAAGATTATTCGGAGTTGGTATTAGAACAATATTCAAAGAATTGTATTAAAAAAAGCTTGACACGTTGAGAAAATAAATTTTCTAGGTCAAATTTCTCAAAACTAGGTACTGGGCATATAGAACTTTGTACTCCTAGAGAAGCGACCTGTGTCATATTTTTTTGTATCTTCGTATAAATGGACGCCTATAACTTTTCTGCATGTTGTGTCAAAGGCAGGAAGACGCATCTGCACTACAAATAGGATATTTCACTATGGCAAACAGACGTAACTGAAGGGCCATGCCCATGTTTCCAACGGCAGTGCGACCTAACTCAAAAAGTGCAGATACGTTGCTCTACCTTGGCACGACAGAGTGCTTCAATGACTAAGTCAGTGGACTGACAGATGAAGAGCCACTTCATTTGTGAATTGTCGACTGTCAGTGAAGAGGAGTTTGGTCCCACCAAGCGTACCTTTTAACTGAGTGATAGGATTTAAACAAAGAAATGTAGCCTACGGAGGTCAGGAATTATAACAGTGCCAAAGAGCAACGTCTAGATCTATTGTTAGGGTGTCTGAATGGTAAACGTCTGAACTTACATTGCTTTTTATTTTCGTGCTGCTGCAAACACAATCTGAATGAACGCCGTCGTTGGATTCACCCGTGGTGTCTGATCGTGCTCTTTTTTTCTTTTTTTTTTTTTTTTTTTTTTGTTAGTACACCAAAGATAGTACATTTTGTTAAGTCCCCAAGCAGTGTTTCTGTGTGCGGGAATGCGTCTCCGAATAGTTTCTGGGTGCTCGCCGGAGACGTCTCCAAATATCTTCTGCCAAGGTCCTTGGTATCAACACACTATCTGGGCCAGGTCGAGAGCTTACAGTACACTCTAACTGTGTCATTGGCCTCAATACGTCACATTCCGAGATGCCAGGGGCAGAACACAATGTAGAATGTTCTGTATTTCTGGACTAGATTCGGCTCTTCTGAAAGACTTCTTCTTGCTGTTGTTGTTGTTGCTGTTGTTATTGTTGTTGTTGTTGGTGTGTGTGTGTGTGTGTGTGTGTGTGTGTGTGTGTGTGTGTGTGTGTGTGTGTGTGTGTGTGTGTGTGTGTGTGTGTGATAGCCTATCCGTTCGAAATGTTTGGAGCCCCGAAGAGTGTGTTCTTCGCCAGGGCCACCGCCTCCCTTGGGTAGCGGTTGAGGCAGTCACACCTCCCTGAATCCTCCCCGAAGAGATGTCACCGCCGGGCCTCCATGGCGGGGCATCTCTGCAGCCAGTGCTCCAAATCTTGGGGCTCCTCGCTGCACAATGGACATATTGGGTCCGATGTTTTGTCTATTCTATTTTTGTAGGCCCGAAGCCCAGAGAAATGACCGGTCCTGATTTTTGCCAGTAGTGACTGGTCACTGCGGGACATAATAAGAGCCTCTCGTTTTAAGGAAAATGCCCTGTATACTTCCTTCGTCCGTATACTTCCTTCGTCCGCGTGTGGCATATAGGGGGGTGTTTTGTAATTAGTTTTATCTGGGCGCACGCACTGTCATAAGTAATTTGGCGGCCTGGACCCGGCAGCGCTGTTGCCAGTTTGGCATTACTGTCAGCGAGATCGTTGCCGAGGATATAGCGGTGACCAGGGATCCACTGAATCGTGGGTTGAGGTATTGCATTACTTATGCGTAGTCGCAATTGGTCGAAGGATGGTGATGTTCCCACTAGTGCCATGCATAGTGATTGACTGTCGGTGAAGATAGCGACCGAGTTGGATGCATCGCACTCTTTGTCAATCCAGTCAATGGCCATTTCCAAGGCTCTCCTTTCTTCCTCGAAAGAGCACGTAAATATGGCGCCTTTCTCCCTCAATGTCTCGACAACGGTAGGGTTGGAAGGGTTCCCCGTTGTGATGACGACTCCAGCGCCGCCGTCCGTTGTCCCTGCCCTAGCCGAGCCGTCAGTGTAGATATTTGTTGTTGTTGTTGTTGTTGTTGTTGTTGTTGTTGTTGTTGTTGTTGTTGTTGTTGTTGTTGTTGCAGTCGTTCTCTAAA
Organism: Aplysia californica; assembly: GCF_000002075.1. Classification (NCBI taxonomy): domain Eukaryota; kingdom Metazoa; phylum Mollusca; class Gastropoda; order Aplysiida; family Aplysiidae; genus Aplysia; species Aplysia californica. The sequence continues at coordinate 160,988 of NW_004797932.1, read as the reverse complement.
GCCCAAAATGCAACAGAGAAGTATCAGATCTTCACCATACCCGTAATAGTTTTTTTCCCTGCTACGGTGCAGGTTCGTTGAGGCATATATAGTAATATGTGTTGGTTGTTTACTTGAAAATCTATGCCATGGTGATCTTGGTCGTTTTCATCTGAGCTGGGAAAGGTGCTGTGTGTGTGGGGGGTGAAATCTTTGTATAGAGAACGCTAGGCAACCCAACATTTAAACACCGCCAGTTTTGTCATCTAGTTTTTGAACACGGCAAATTATGTCCCTATTACGCCATACTGCGTCTATATTTGCCTAAAATAAACACCAGATTGAAAAGAAATGAAGCACCCTTGTCATAAATGCACCCTTTCATTACAGTACTAGAGTTTTGAAGATGTTTGTTACGACAGTAAACATCAACGTGATGATGTGTGTCATCTCAACTGGTTCACATGTAAGTTCAGGTGGAGAGCTCAGAGGCGAGTGCGATGTTTGGGGGAAGCAAACATGATGTCGTGGAGTTCACATCTCTGTTTGATCTCGACGGAGACAAACATGGTATCGTTTAATCGAGACTCACAACCGAGATGTGATCACATTCACGAGCACAGATTATTTGTGACGCAATGGGCAGTTCAGTTATCCCAGATTTCCCTGCTTGCCCGCCCAAGTTTTTGTTCCGTAAATTAAATTAATTATTATTTGAAATACGGGATCTTTGCCGAATGTAATCGATGTCCGAGCGAGATCTTAAATTAGGGGTGACTTTTGCGTAGTAAAGATTATGTTTTCTTAAAACAGCGAGATCTTAAAGGGAGCCAGAATCGTAAGCAACGGGATCTCAGACTGAGACTGCTGTATAAAGAAGGGTATCCTCAGCTAGACCGTTCTCCCTGGCCCACCGACAAAATATGTGAGGCAGCGTGGTGGAATCTGGCTCTCGTCAATTTTTGGGCATGTAGAGTTATTGGTATCATCTTAAAGCTTGTTCACTTGTCTTTATTTGGATGAAAAAAAATATCCATTAATCTTGAATACAAATGGAGATATTTGAGAATGAAGGATGTGGGTTACCTGTTTTGAGAGGTAAAATTAGTGGGAAAATGGCCGCCAAAGATTAGTTATTTGCTTAGCTTAAGAGTCCGTGGTAACTGAAAATTTACATTTTTTGTGCCTTTAATCAACGTTTTCATGAAAAATCCACACAGCAATTAGTTCTTTAATGGGCTTGAAAGAAGTTGAGCCAAAACACAAAAATTTTATTAAAATTCACAAACATGTGGAAAAATGCAGGTTTCTTCACTTTGATTATTTTGAGGAGAGCCTGATTCCACCACGCTGCCTCACATATGTACTCTTTCCCTTTACTTTATCCTTCCTCTTGTATTATTAGACGTGGAGGAGAGGGCAATTTTTGGTTACTTGACTTGACTTTTCTACAGAGGTACCAACCATTCATGTCTAGCTGCTGTTTTAGCATCTTTAGGCTAAGTGGATGCCATCTGTTGCCTTAGGGTTAGGAGTGGGTGGTTGGCGGGTGCTCTGATATGGTTTGCTTCTTCTTTCTTATCAAACACATTATTATATCGTCCTTATCTCCCCTTCGTCTTTTTTATGTTTGTTACTTTCTTGTAACAGCTCTAATCTTCTGGCGCTCATATGACTTTATGCAGTTGCGAGCGCCGTAAAACCTCAACTAAAACTAACTTAGGGTTAGGTTCTTTAGACGTATTTGTAGTTTATAGCACATCTTTTTCTCGCCAGTTAGGTTGCAGGCTAAAATCTGTTCTTTTCTTATGGGACGCCAAGCGCATGGCTGCTACCAAGAAGAGATAATATGTGAGGCAGCGTGGTGGAATCAGGCTCTCGTCAAAATAATCAAAGTGAAGAAACTTGATTTTTCCGCATGCTTGCGATTTTTTATCGAATATTTGTTTTTTTGGCTCACACCTTTCATGCTCATCAAAGGACTCAGTTCTGTGTGAATTTTTCTGAAAAAAGTTGACACAGGAACACAAAATGTAAATTTTCAGTTACCACGGACTCTTAAACTAAGGAAATAACTAATCTTTGGCGGCCATTTTCTCACTAATTTTACTTCTGAAAACAGGTGACCCCACCTCCTTCTTTCTCAAATATCTCGACTTGTATTCAAAATAAATGAATATTTTTTTCATCAAAATAAAGACAAGTGAACAAGCTATAAGATGATACCAATAACTCTACATGCCAAAAAATTGACGAGAGCCTGATTCCACCACGCTGCCTCACATATTGCAGTGGTACTGGGAAAGGAATAAAGTGGTTATTATGACACAAGGAAAGGAATAAAGGAAAGCTTCCCCAAAAATGGTGCATAGACAATTATTTATTGTGATTTTATGCTATTGTTGTTTTTAAAAATTAGACGACATACAAAAATATAGATAGAAGCCAACATCATGACAGTGTTTTCTTACTACGGGTAGGGAAAAAACTAAAGGAAGAAACATGTTATCACAGAATAAGCTTTTATGTGAAATACTACAGAAACATAACATCCGTTTATAGAAGTAGAAATAGGACTAAAAATGTGGCCGATGGATGGGACACACCTTCCGAAAGCACAGTAAAAACAGTACAAGACAATCGCTGCAGTGGAACCCACAGGGAGCACGGGCAGGGTTAGGCCACGGGAAACATGGAGGAGATGCGTGGAAAGGGACATGAGAGAGATGAAGCTCACTTGGAACGAGCTGGGAAGGGTGGCCCAGGACTTAGATAAATGGAAGGAGCTTGTATGTGGCCTATACCCTGCCAGGGGTGAAAGGCGTTGATGATGGTGATAACATCTGTTGACCTAATTGTTGGGTTTTTTTCAGGCTGTTTGGGCAATGATGACTCCGCAAAATATTGCTTCGGCTCTCGAGGTCCTGGTGAGTCATCGACGGACAAGAATTGGATTGCTGTCTTTAGCCGGCTTGTGGCTGTTCCGGTATGCCATCTACTCGTGGAGAAAGTCTGCCTCTATGAGGAGGTTAGATCAAAAGCATTCAAAAAGACGTCAGTTGGCTCAAAAGAGGAAAGATATTGTCCGTAGAAATTTCTCAAAGGTTAGTATTTTTAGTCACCTATAGGCTACCGTGTAGTCACTTCTTATGAAAATTTCTTTGTACTGTGTTGTCTTACATCCCCCATAAAATTTGAAGTGTTACAGCTGTGTTACTAAAATGGTATGGGCATGTCACAAGATCCACAGGACTTGCCAAAACAATCCTGCAAGGAACCGTACAGGGAAAGAGAAAGAGAGGAGGGCAGAGAAGGAGATGGGAGGACAACATTACAGAGTGGACAGGAAAGACGATGGGGGACAATCTGAGGAGAGCAGAGGACAAAAATAGATGGCGAGAGCTGGTTTTCCAATGCAGTGGTGCCCCAACGGTTGCCCCAACGGTTGCCCCAACGGTTGCCCCAACCACGGGATAGAAGAAGAAGAAGAAGCTGGTTGTTGCAGACTAGTTTTTACTTCCAGTCGAACCTGCGCTAAGAACCACCAGTCCAAGACAATCACCTGTACAAACGGCCACTTCCCATGCGCCCCCCCC
>NW_004797932.1:152384-157246 GCF_000002075.1 Aplysia californica | reverse complement strand
GGGGAGTTCGATAATCTTCTCTTCAAAATTTTAAGATAACCAGTTTGATACGCGTTTAATCACAAGACTAGAGGACCCTGATTTAGGTGTATATATAATTGAATCCTTTATTTCCTCAGACTAGATCAGCAGAGAACATCGCTAACAGGTCGGCCGAATCCCTCCAGGCAGACCTAAAGAATGGAAAATTGAGTGCACTTGAAGTACTTCATGCTTTCCAGCGAAAGGTTTGTGTTCTGAAAAAGTTCAGTTGAGCGTATGGGTCTAGTATAGAACTGAAATAATAAATAAATGTTAAATTTCTCCTGTTCTTTATGCATCTTTTTAAAAAATGTTCTTTCATTGTGCTAAAAAGTAAGTGCTGTCATTAAATGCAAAAATCTTAGAGTCTGATTCCAATGTCAACATACGTGTGGTTTAAACGCATTCTAGTATGGTTTGCACATAAGAAAACAACAAAAAATGTTCCCTGATGTCCTGAATCTTTTGTCCTTGACAGCACAACAAAACTTCTGCTTCAGATATTGATTTTCCTGGGGTTTGAAAAAGGGAAGGAGGGGGGATGTTGAGGAGGGGGTGTACCGTTTAAAAAAAGAAAAGCATGTAGACGTGAGAACTGGTTGTGAAATAACCCCCAAGAGTTTTGACCTTTTTGTTACTGAATTATCAGTCCAATGTTTCTTATACTGCTCATATTTTTATGGCAAAGCTGCTCTTCAACACCACTCTTACTCACGCTTTACTGAGAACTGAAGCCTTACTCAACTCTCTTCTTAAGTTGTTGGGGATTTTTTTTTCTTGTAATTCCTCTAATTTCTGTTTTGTAAGGCTCTTACTCTTCCACCGTCTGGCTGCAAGAACTTAAAATTAAGGTGATATTTGGTCGCTTTTAAGAACAAGGGGGTTATCCCGAAAAATGCTGTTTTGAGAAAATCGAAGGTACAGGTTTTTGGACCTTTGTTCAGTTTCTTAAAAGAATAACAAAAAACAAGGAGAGTTTTCTCTATAACCACGCAAATATACACACCAATGAAACCAAACTTCTCCTCTTGGTAAGGCAGTGCCCACTTTTGGTGTAGGTAAATATTCTGGAAACCCACGAAATCTGGGTTAGCCCGCTTGTCCTTAAAAGCGACGAAATATGGTTCGTTCGTCTTATTTTATGACATGACACTGGTATGTGGCATAATCTCACCTTCTGTATGTTTTTGTTCCAGGCCTTTGAAGTCAACGAAAAGATCAACTGTATCACAGAACCATTACCTGAAGCGGAGGTAGTTTATAAATAATTAAAGAAATGTTTTTGTCTATTGTTCTTCTGATTTTTTTCCCCTTCTGTCTCACACATCTGACTCCACAGCTGCCTCAGGGCGATAACATAGAGAATGCTGAAACTTAAGCGGCTGAAGATCGACGCTTGACTCCACATAGAGTGCACCTAATGCCTAGATCTAGATATAGGGGGGGAAAATTACATCACAACACAGCTGGTATTTTTGAAGCATTTATTTGGAGATATAAAAAAACCTTGAAATTCCAAAAATATTGCTTAAAATGTGATTCTGCTTGTTGACCACCCAAATTTGACTACGTTGATTTAAAAAACGTAATTAGTTTTTGTCTACCGTGAAGCACCAGCTCTGAAATGGTCATTTAAGAATGTCTCCTGTCCAGTCGGGTGACGTCATGCAAACTGCTCAACCCGAGTTGGCGACGGCGAGATGGCATTGAGAGTTCGCGACCTCAGTGCTTTCTTGTCGCATCTCCATTTTTAATAACAGTGAAAACAGTTCACAACAAAGAGTGAGCTTAAGAAGAAGTCACATTTTAACTGTTAAAAAATGGAGATACGACAAGAAAGCACTGAGGTCTCGAGTTGACAGCGAGACGCCCTTCCCAGTTTTTCGGCGTATTGAGAATGTAGTTTGGATTCCGATAAAGCCGACAACGCCGACCCGAGCTTAAAGCCGCCTGCAGTCTGTCAGCTCTATGTGGGGCAAGTTGGAAATCATAAGGGAATTTTTATACCTATCGGCGCTTACTGAGTCAGTCTCCGAAATCGGCGTTCTCCATGTTTTCGCCCTTACTCTCCAAATTGCTGCAATGACTTCTTTTTTTCCTCAGCCGACTTGACTCTTTTCTTTCTGTGAACAACATTCGTCACATTATATCGTTCTCTGTCACCTTACAAAGATCAAAGGCAAAAAATGTGAGGCAGCGTGGAGGAATCAGGCTCTCGTCAAAATAATTAAAGTGAACAAATTTGCATTTTTCCGCAGGTTTGCGAATTTTTATCAAATTTTTGTTTTTTCGCTCAACACCTTTCATGCCCATTAAATAACTCATTTCTGTGTGGATTTTTCTTTAAAACGTTGATTTAAGGCACGAAAAATGTAAGTGTTCAGTTACCTGGGACTCTAAAGCTAAGGAAATAACTGATCTTTGGCAGCCATTTTCTCACTAATTTTACCTCTGAAAACAGGTGACCCCCACCTCCTTCATTCGCAAATATCTCGACTTGTATTCAAGATCAATGGATATTTTGTCACTCAAATAAAGACAAGTGAACAAGCTTTAAGATGACACCAATAACTCTACATGCCCCAAAATTGACGAGAGCCTGATTCCACCTCGCTGCCTCACAAATCTCTTTACTCACTGTTGTCTTTCTTCCCATGGCTGTTTATTTCATTCTGTGAGAATACTGGATAATTTGTATTGTATGTGCAGTGTTGCAGCAAAGAAAATGACAACAACAAAAAAACAAACAATAAAAAACATACAGAAGTTTCATCTGATGATCCAGGAGCTGGGGAGTTGGGGAAAAGTAGGTTGTGAATGGAATTGTATTTGGCCAAGACTAGAATTGGAGACAACCCATGACAGAGTCAGTATCATCTCCCCAGACAACTAATGTGAGGCATCGGGGTTAAACCAGGCGCTCGTCAAAATGATGAAATCGGAGAAAAAGGCATATTTCCACAAGTTTGACCATTTTTATTGAAATTTTGTTTTTTGGCTAAACACCTTTTATGTCTGTATGAAAATACATTTCCATGTGAATTTTACTGAAAACCCTTGTTTAAAGGCACACAATATGTAATTTTCAGTTCTCAAGGACTCTTAAACTATTGAAGTTGCCAAACTTTGGCTGCCATTTTCTCATTAATTTAACCCCTGAAACCAGGCTACCCCACTTTCTTCAATCGCAAATATCCTGACCTCTATTCAAGCTAGATGGACAATGTTTTCATTCAAAGCAAGGCAAATGAATAAGCTTTCAGGTGATATCAATAGCTCCACATGCCCAAAAATTGACGAGCGCCTGATTCCACCACGTCGTGCCACAAATTGCTGCGAGCGAAGTTGCGGAGAGATCTGTTTGAACATGCTCGCTATATCTGTCCAGTCACTAGCCATGGAACTCTTTTTTTATCCTCTTTCTCTTTTATTTGTCCCCTTCCCCCTTTCCCTTCACCCTCTCATAATTACAATAACGTGGCAATGTGTGAGTGTGATAGAAGCAGGCGTCATTGACTAAGTGTGGTTTAGACCATTTATTTCATCGGGGGTGGGGGGGGGGTGTTGTTGTTGTTGTTGTTGTTGTTGTTTTGTTTGTTTGTTTGTTTGTTGGTTTGTTTGTTTTTTGCACCCGATTAGATTATTAAAATTTTGTCGCCTTTAAGCACACGTGGGCTATCCCGAAATATGCTGTTTTGAGAAAATCGAAGGTAAAGTTTTTGCCCCTTGTTCAGTTTCTTTAAAAGACAATGAGAGTTTTCTCTATAACCAAACAAATACACACACCAGTGAAACCAAACTTCTACTATAGGAAAGGCAAAGCCCACTTTTAGTGTAGGTCAAGATTTCTGGAAACCCCCGAAATCCGAGTTAGCCTGCTTGTCCTTAAAAGCGACCATTTAGGGAGTGGGCTTCGACTCCGTCTCTCAGGGCCAACCCGGGCTGAGAGGGATATAACATTATATATGAATCTGAAGATGTTGTATTCTGGTTTATGCGTTTTGTATTTGTCATATTTTGTTGTTTTTTGTGGATTCTTCAATGCAGAGGATTTTTGCTTTTTGGTCTAGTGCTGTGACGTGGGTGGGCAGTTAGAGGGTGCCGCTGAGAGGACCTACTTTTTTTCTTTCCTTGTGCTGCTTCTGTCTTTTTATTTGGCTTCTTCCACACACTTAGCCTATCCGTACACCTGGGGTCATTTTGTGCCCCAGGGGTTGTATTCTTCACATTTTAGAATACTTCTAGTGTGAAGATATCTTTGAAACTTTCAGTATTTCTCAAAAAATAATGTTGACAGACTGCTAAACGTACTGATTGGATTAACGAGTAGATTTCCTCTTTAGGAAGTGGTAGCACAGAGTTCCCCACGTCGTATGGATATGATAGTAAAACACGACGTACGGATAGGGTTAAGTGGTTGCAGAGAGTTCCCCACGTCGTATGGATATGATAGTAAAACACGACGTACGGTTAGGGTTAATAACAGCTCATGTGTAAATTTCCTTCTCTTTAATCAAACTAGACTGAGGGGATATTTGCAGGTACTCTTCATCTGTTGTCTTTTCCCCTAGAATGTTTATTTTTTCAAACAGGAAAGAGCAAAGGAACTGGATCAAAAGGCTGACAAAAGTGGTCTTCTCTTTGGTTTACCTGTTAGTGTGAAGGAAAGTGTGAATATTAAGGTGGGTGAATTTTTCTTTTTTTACTTTCTTTTCTCCTGAAAAAACTGTCATGAATCTTGAACGGTGAATGAAAATCTTCTTCATTTGCCTTAAAACTCTGGAAAGTTTGTTAGTATAGTATCAATGGCAAGCTTTACGCTATGTGAGGAACCTTCAATT
>NW_004797932.1:147628-152095 GCF_000002075.1 Aplysia californica | reverse complement strand
AATTTCCTACCAACGAAAAAGTATTAGGTGTGTCCCGCGCGCTCATATGACCTTATGCAGTTGCGAGCGCCGTAAAACCCTATACTAAACAAACAACAACAACATTAATTTTAGAAAATCCGGAAGTGATATTTCGCGAGGCGCGTTTTGTTTTAAGAGTATAGATCTAGACCTTATAAGTTTTTGAATCTCTCAAGATTTATTGCCCCATTCCAGTAGAGTGTAAATATAGTAGGCCAATGACTTTTAGTTGATGTTAAAGCACCGGCCTAGACGGTCAGAGAACGGTTAGTATAAGGACGTATAGGCACCGCCGATCATTCCTTTCATCGAAAGGGGGCCCAGCTAGTATATATATAAAATGTGAGACAGCGTGGTGAAATCAGACGCTCGTCAAAATAATCAAAGTAAAGAAATTGGCATTTTTCTGCAGGTTTGAGGATTTTTTTTCCTTTTTAATTTAATTGAAAAACGTTAAAAGCACAAAACATGTAAATTTTCAGCTTCCACGGACTCGCAAAGTTAAGAAGATAACTAATCTTTAGCGGCCATTTTCTGACTGATTTCACCTCTGAAACCAGGTGACCACCACCTCCTTCATTCGTAAATATCTCGACTTATATTTTTAATAAATTGATTTTTTAATCAAAAGAAAGACAAATGAGCAAGCTTTTGGATGACACCAATAACTCTACACACCCAAAAATCGACGAGAGCCTGATTCCAGCGTGTCGTGTGGCACAAATTTATCTGACCTTGATTCTTGGCTCGAATTTCAATTTCTCTTACAACTGTTTGAAACTGCATGTGAAGATATTAACCGACACGTAGGGGGGGGGGTTATTGTTTTAAGTTTTGTTTTGCTTTGTTCGGTTTGATTTGATTATAATAAATGTGAGGCAGCGTGGTGGAATCAGGCTCTCGTCAAAATAATCAAAGTGAAGAAACCTGCATTTTTCCACAGGTTTGTGAATTATAATCAATTTTTTGTTTTTTGGACAAACACCTTTCATGCCCATTAAAGAACTCATTTCAGTGTGGATTTGTTTTAAGAACGTTGATTTAAGGCACAAAAAATTTTAATTTTCAGACACCACGGACTCTTAAGCTAAGGAAATAATTAATCTTTGGCGGCCATTTTCTCACTAATTTTACCACTGAAAACAGGTGACCTCTACCTCCTTCTTTAGCAAATATCTCAACTTGTGTTCAAGATAAATGGATATTTTTTCCATCCAAAATCAAACAAGTGAACAAGCTTTAAGATGATACCAATATCTCCACATGCCCAAAAATTGACGAGATCCTGATTCCACCACGCTGCCTCACAAATGTATATTGCATGTGGGCTCAAGACCTAATTAGATGTACATGTATTTTTCTTAAGTCAAAAGTTAATGCATTAGGCTACGACAGAGATTAAATAAATTTTTTGCTTATGACGATGGAACTCTTAGTCCCCAGACAGAACAGTTTGAAAAAGTTTTTTTGCTAGGATTTGAATGTTTCTTTATTTGTACAATTTATGTAACCTAGTTTCATTTTTGTTGTTTTTTGTGGGGGGGTTTGGGGGGGGAGGTGGTTTGTTGTTTGTTTTTGTTGTGGGGTTTTTTGTTGGGGGGGGGGTGTATACTGCGTACGGTAATTGTTAAATGGTTGCATGTGGAGTTATTGGTATCATCTGTTAAATGGTTGCCATCAGAATACTTTGTGTATTGTTTAGGCTCTTCACCTTACAAGCAAAGTCCCTAAGTTTGATTCCCAATATGGGAATTTATTCTAAGGTACATCTTTGTCTTTCTGTTGGTATGTATGTATCTCACATAGCTCGGGTTGGCTCTGACTGGCAATATCAAAGCATTTTGCATTCTAAATGATAACATTTTTTCTAATGGGTTCATACAAAAAAAAGTTCCAGATTTTCTTCTATTTGTTCACAGGGCTATGACACCACAGCTGGACTGGAAGTTTTTATTGACAAAATCATGGAGGAAGATGCTGTAGTCATTCAGGTTTGACCTTACGTTGATTAAGAACCAACATTAGACCGGGGCCTGTGGTTTTGCAGTTTGGCCGAGAGCTTCGCTGGGGGCTCTCATGGCCTAGATGTTAAGGCGTTCGCCTCTCATTCAATGATCCCGGGTTCGAATCCGGGTAGCGACGGAAAAATTGTCTGCTCTAAAATTGTCTTTCATCTCCTTTTCTGCTCTCTAGCAATGTTCTGTCGTCTGCTTTCGTCCCCACTTTCTGCCCCCACCTCCTCACCTCCTTTGCCCCCCTCCTCTGGACTTCTGACTCTTTCTGCAGCCTTTCTACTGTTACTCCTTGGCTCCTCACTGCTGTCTTTCAGCCACACCCCTGATCTTCTGGTAGGAAAGATTTACACCTAGCCTTCTCGGACAAGGGTGAAAAATCTCGGAGGTCCCATGTGCAAGTTGCGCACGTTAGAGATCCCTTTGTGGTCTAAAATCTATAAGAGTAGGCTTCGGCCACCACCCTGGCAAAATTCAAAATTTCCTACCAACTGAGAAATGTTTAGAGTGCCCAGCGCTCTCATATGACCTTATGCAGTTGCGAGCGCCGTAAAACACTTACCAAAAAGAAAGAGCTTCGCTGTGGCACACAGCAGACCTGAGTTTGCTTCCCAGGTGGGGAGGACATTTGTGAGGCAGCGTGGTGGAATCAGGCTCTCGTCAATTTTTGGGCATATTGAGTTATTGGTATCATCTTAAAGCTTGTTCATTTGTCTTGTTTTCAATGAAAAAATTACCCATTCATCTTCAATAGAAGTCGAGATATTTGCAATTGAAGGAGGTGGGGGGTCACCTGTTTTCAGAGATAAAATTAGTGAGAAAATGGCCGCCAAAGATTAGTTATTTCCATAGCTTAAGAGCCTGTGGTAACTGAAAATTACATTTTTTGTGCCTTTAATCAACGTTTTTCAGAAAATCCACACAGAAATGGGTTCTTTAATGGGCATGAAGGGTGTTGAGCCAAAAACCAAATAATGATAAAAATTCACACAAGCCTGCGGAAAAATGCAGGTTTCTTCACTTTAATAATTCTGACGAGAGCCTGATTCCACCACGCTGCCTCATATATTACCAACATGAGCTAAATGTGTTGACATCAACAAGGCTGTAATTTTGTTTCTTTTTTGGTTTTTTGGTTTTTTTGGGGGGTGATATTTTGTTTAACCATTGTCTGTTCCATTTTATGAGAGTTGTGGAGTGTCATTTTAATAGCTGATAAATAAGACCCTTAAATTTACCCTGAGAGTGTCGGAAAACTAATAATGATGGTGTTTTGCTCTGACAACATACCTGGTAGGTCAACTCATTTCGGGTTCTCAAAACCATTGTCAAAGGTCATCTTCAGGTCCTCACTTTTTAAAAAATTAGGAGTCCGTGTACTTTATGAAAGTACTGTGGGTTAACATTTTGTGAGTACTCTTGTCATTTGAATCAGATGGGGGGGGGGCGGTGGGGTTGTGTGTTGAGAAAAATTCTCAAGAGCCCAGCTTCACAGCTAGTGCATAACACCATCACTATCAATAAACTGTCTAAATGTGTTCTTTTTGCCTGATAAGTTCTGTGTACTCAAGCACACCAATGATCGATCACGATTATGGAGACATCAGTTGACAAGCTGACATGATTGCTCACAGACAGACAGACAGGTAGATAGATGGATGGACTGTCAGGCGAATGGACGGACGAGCAGGCAGACCGACAGGCAGACCGACAGGCAGACCGACAGGCAGACCGACAGGCAGACAGACAGATAGACAGACGGACAGACAGACAGACAGATGGGAGGACTGCCAGGCGAATGGACAGACGAGTAAACAGACAGACAGACAGACAGACAGATAGACAGACATGATTATGAAGGATCTGTTCTGCATCTAACGTACGCCATTATTCCATTTACTTACTAGATCAATTAATTACTTATAGTGCGCTGATGTAAGTACGCATATAATGAGTTCCAGATATAAACAATGTGGGTGGCTGGCGCGTGTCCTGGTGTGGTTTGCTCCTTCTTTTCTATCAAACATATATCGTATATATCTCCCTCCTTCTTGTTTTGTGTTTGTTACTCCCTTGCAACACCTCTAATCATCTGGCGCTCATATGACCTTAGATGCAGTTGCGAGCTCCTTAAAACATCTACTAAAACAACAGATAACAACAATGTACAAGAAACAAGGTCAAAATTCGCCACCTGATATCACAACGTGACAACAATAACTTCTTAACTGTGTCATTGAAAAAAGGCCAAAGATTGAGATGACGACTGTTGAAGCATTTCCATATTCCCATGACCTTCGACACTTGAGCCTTAGAGCATGCATCAAAATAACATTGAGTGTGTATCTAGCTTACGATTATTATTGTTTATATTGCTGCTCATTTCTATTATGCATGTGATTGTAAGCCTACTTGTGTGTGCATGTGTGTGCAC
>NW_004797932.1:143563-145572 GCF_000002075.1 Aplysia californica | reverse complement strand
ACTTCAGTCAGTAGCACCGCCCGGGGGGTGGGGGGTAGGCCGATCCTTTTACTTTAATGTGTATTTCTGTAGTATTGAGTGTAAACACGCCAGGTCACCCACCACCCCACTCCCCCAACCAGGGCAGTGCCACTGACCGAAGTTGTCTCTAGGCCATTCCAAAAGGGGGGATATTAACATGTTCTTATGCACAGGAGAATTTTAAATGGTTTGACTAGGTCAGTAGACTAGAGAAATAAAACCTGCACTCTCTCCATCACTGAGTGTCAACCTTTTTTACCCGGTGCCTTTTTTTGCCACTGTAAAGTGGCTATTGTCATGTTGATTCTCTGTACTCACACAGAGCAAAACAGCTCAGGTAAAATTGTTCAAAATGGACATTCTTTGTTGAGGAGAAAAGTGGTTGTCTTAGACAAGTGGTTGTCTTAAACAGGTGGTTGTCTTAGACAGGTGGTTGTCTTAGACATGTGGTTGTCTTAGACAGGTGGTTGTCTTAGACAAGTGGTTGTCTTAGACAGAGTCTTTAATTTACAGGGGGGGGGTGCCAGGAGGGAAGTGGGAAGTTGTCATTAATTGTACGCACTAATATCTTGGACGCGTGACTGTTAAAGCAGGTTTGACTGTACTTTACATTTATAAAGTATGTTTTTTCATAACAATATGTGAGCTGTGCTGACAAAATGAGTTACTTCTCGCAATCCACAAATGAAGATATTGGCAAAAAAATCAACACTAGGGTCAAATTTGTAGATTTTCTATTGATGCCATATTCTTCAAGTGTAATATGCCTGTTATTATTTCATATCTATGTATTTTAAAAAACTTATAAGCGTGGTATATCTATTTCCTTAAGGCTCAAATCCAAGAAGTAACTCATTTTGTCAGCACGTTTCACATATTATTATGTATTTACGTAATATGTATTTTCCACATGTATATTTTTCATAATAATATTATTATGTATTTACGTAATATGTATTTTCCACATGTATTTTGCGTTAAGATGTATTTTTCATACGCATATTTCATTATGTATTTTTCAGTTACTGCTGCTCAAACCCTTTATTTTTCGAAACTTCCAACCCACAAGACGTGTCCCGCTCTCCCGGAGGATCCTCGGGAGGGGAAGGAGCGCTCTTGGGTGGTGGAGGGTCCGTGGTTGGGCTGGGGACAGATATTGCGGGGAGCCTTCGGGTGCCGGCAGAGTTCTGTGGTATTTACTCGCTGAAGCCCACCGCTGGAAGAATCAGGTAAAAAGGGATGCCCTTTGATCAGGTAGCCCTTGTAGACCCAATAAAATGGAGATGAAAGCAGATGACGTAACATAACTAGAGGACAGGAAGGGAGGACAATTGGTGGCTTTTAAGCACAAGGGGGCTATCCCGAAAAAAATGCTGTTTTGAGAAAATCGAAACTAAAGTTTTTGTCCCTTGTTCAGTTTCTTTAAAAGACAAGGAGAATTTTTCTCTATAACCAAACAAATATACACACCAATGAAACCAAACTTCTCCTATAGGTAAGGCAATACCCACTCTTGGTGTAGGTCAAGATTTCTGGAAACCCCCGAAATCTGGGTTAGCCCGCTTGTCATTAAAAGCGACCAATTGAGGAAATTTTAGAGAAGTTCAGTTTTCTGTCGCTGACAGGTTTCGAATTCGTGACCTTTTAACTGAGAAACGATCACCGCACCTCTATACCACGAGAACCTCCAATGTTTTCAGTGGGCTCTGGGTAAAAGGTTAACCCTATCCGTACGCCCTGGGGTCATTTTGTACCCCCGGGGTTGTATTCGTCACATTTTAGAATACTTCTAGTACGAAGATCTCTTTGAAACTCAGAATTTCTCAAAAAATCATTTTGACAGACGCCTATGCAAAACGTACAGATCGGATTAACGAGTAAATTTCCTCTTTGGAAAGTAGTGGTACAGAGTTCCCAACGTCCTATGGATACGAGAGTGAAACACGACGCACAGATTGGGTTAAATTGAAGCATAAATGTGAGGCAGC
>NW_004797932.1:139782-143088 GCF_000002075.1 Aplysia californica | reverse complement strand
CAGCTGAAGGCTATCTCGCTTATTATAAGTTGATCAAACGTTACCAAATTTCACACATATAACAAGCATAATAAGGACTCATAAAATCCGCAATTAATCAAGTTTGAGGGGGAAAAATCGTTTCCATGGATACGGCGACCACATTGGATTTTGTTGACATGTCTCACGTTATTAATACCGTACTTATTTCCCATTGAAATAGATTGGGGGTTTTTTAACGCATCTTGGAAAACAATAGATTTACAACCATTTGTTATGATTTTTTCCTAAACATACTGGAAAATGCTTTATGAATTTTTTCCTGATGTAATATTCACGTTTGCAAAGAGTCCGTGAAAATCCACACACCAAACACCACCAACAAAAAACTATTCTATACATCAAAAATTCATCACACAAACGTTTAGTATTACATCTTTTCTTCATTCTGTGAAAATTCCTGAAGGTTGGATGAAAAATGGTGCAGTTATTTTAAAAAGTATAAAGAAAAACCACTTTCCCAGAAAACGGGCGATGAAGAAAAATGAAAGATTGACTTTATGAGGAAATGGTGGGGACAAACATGCCTGGTATGGAAAGAAATAAGGTGTTATGGGGCTCTTGTGCGATGAAATAGTTGTAAGAGAAGTTGAAGAAGCTAAAAATGCCCACAATTTAAAATCCATAGTTTGACTTTCAGGGTGTAGCACGCTCTCCCCTTTAAAAACTTGTTACGGAAAACAAAACAAAATATGAATTCTTTAATGGATTTTAGGGTTTTTGAAGCTTGTAAAAATTATGCAGTTTTACTTAGAAGTGATATGTGAGGCAGCGTGGTGGAATCAGGCTCTCGTCAAAATAATCAAAGTGAAGAAACTTGCATTTTTCAGCAGGTTTATGAATTTTAATCAAATTTTGTTTTTTGGCTCAACACCTTTCATGCCCATTAAATAACCCTTTTCTGTTTGAATTTTTCTGAAAAGCGTTGATTAAAGGCACAAAAAATGTAAATTTTCAGTAACCACGGACTCTTAAGCTAGGGAAATAATTAATCTTTTGCGGCCATTTTCTCACTTATTTTACCTCTGAAAACAGGTGACCTCTATCTCCTTCTTTAGCAAATATCTCAACTTGTGTTCAAGATAAATGGATATTTTTTTCATCCATATAAAGACAAGTGAACAAGCTTTAAGATGAAACCAATAACTCTACATGCCCAAAAATTGACGAGAGCCTGATTCCACCACGCTGCCTCACATACGTAGCTCGAATATTTGTCCGTTTCTTTCACCTTAATTCCTTTCTTCCAGCCTTTTCGAAGGCAAAATTTCAATGTCCACTCTTTCAAGTGGGACAAATCGTTTCAAACTGGTAAACTTTTTGTCAACAAAATTTTGTCTCCTTTGCTTTGATATTATTTTACTTTAAAAGCTGATGATCAGGTTGGGGGATGTGGCTGGTTGGTGGGTGGGTGAACTGGTGTGGTTCGCTCCTTCCTTCATATCAAACTTCCATCGTCCTTATCTCTTCTCCTTCTTCTCTCTGTATGTTACCCACTTGTAACAACTCCCCTAATCTTCGGCACTTGTGTGACCTATTTGTCTTGTAAGTGCCGTAAAACTCTTTTTCTAAAAGATCATGGAGCATGATTTGTGAGGCATTGGGGTTAAACCAGGCGCTCGTCAAAATGATGAAATCGGAGAAAATGGCATGTTTTCACAAGTTTGGCAATTTTTATAGAAATTTTGTTTTTTGGCTAAACACCTTTTATGTCTGTATGAAAATACATTTCCATGTGAATTTTACTGAAAACCCTTGTTTAAAGGCACACAATATGTGATTTTCAGTTCTCAAGGAATCTTAAGCTATTGAAGTTGCCAAATTTTGGCTGCCATTTTCTCATTAATTTGACCTCTGAAACCAGGCTACCCCACCTTCTTCAATCGCAAAAATCCTGACCTCTATTTAAGCTAGATGGATAATGTTTTCATTCAAAGCAAGGCAAATGAATAAGCTTTCAGGTGATATCAATAGCTCCACATGCCCAAAAATTGACGAGCGCCTGATTCCACCACGTCGTGCCACATTCAGTTACTGTATGACGAATTCCTTGTGTTACCTTTGCACTCAATGACTTTTTTCTCATTTGATTATAAATTCCTCATTTTTTGTCGAAATTTGCACACCTAACATTTTCTGTCCCACTTTCAGTCAAAATATTTGAGATTTATTTTGTTGTAAATTTGTGACATTGTGATTTCAGTACAAAAGGACTTCTGAGACTGAGTAGTGGAAACCTGGCAAGTAAGTGGTGACAACAAATGTTTGGTTAATAAGAAGCATGCTATTACTTTTATTAGACCTTGTTCTATATTTAGCATCTAAAGAATGTTTCTTGTCACCCTCATGCCTAAGTCATTTTTAACCATCTTGAGAAAATGAGAAAAGAAAACCTGTTTCTTTCAAATAATTGAGTCTTCGAGAAAGCTTGAATTTTAGTACACTAAACTGATTTTATATTTGGATTATTCTTTGGTCCTAGTGAACTACATCCAATAATGATCTATGAGCGTAACGCTCTAATATCTCTAATATAATATACTAGCTGGGTCCCCTTTCGATGAAAGGGATGATCGGTGCTTTAATATAAGCTAAAAGTCATTGCCCTACTATATTTACACTCTACTGGAATGGG
Source organism: Aplysia californica (assembly GCF_000002075.1). Lineage (NCBI taxonomy): Eukaryota > Metazoa > Mollusca > Gastropoda > Aplysiida > Aplysiidae > Aplysia > Aplysia californica. The sequence continues at coordinate 140,414 of NW_004797932.1, read as the reverse complement.
GTAATAAATCTTGAGAGCTGCAAAAAAATTAGGTCTAGATCTATACTCTCAAAACAAAATGCGCCTCGCGAAATATCACTTCCGGATTTTCTAAAATTACAGAAACAGAAGCGTCGGCCTACAAAAGCGATCGGCGAAATAAGGAAATTTAGCTTTTTTCAGCAAAACTGTCTCAAAACTGGAAAAAATCAAAGGCTCCATGCTCTGGAGAATATTTTAAAGAGTTTTTTGGCGAAAACTGCATGTCGATCGATGCAGCCATTAAAAAGCCTTTTGAATAGCAAAATTCGGCCACCACAAATAGATAATAGATCAAGATCTATGAGCGTAACGCTCGAATATCTCTAATATATATATACCACATTTTGTACACAGGGTGTAAAAACAACGTTTGGAGAAAAACGGCTTAAACCTTACTACGTTGACCCAATTTTCAGCGCATTTTAATCCTTCGGTGAAGTACATGTTGCAACAATAATTATTGAAAAAGATAGTAAGACTTAAAATGTTATAGAATCCTTCCTATATGTCATTAAGAATTGGTTAAGCACGTGTTTTCTGATGGAACTTGTTGCTCAAAAACAGCTTTGCTGACCACTGGGACCTTTTTGTCCACACACACACACACACAC
>NW_004797932.1:135195-139095 GCF_000002075.1 Aplysia californica | reverse complement strand
GAGAGAGAGAGAGAGAGAGAGAGAAAGAGACAGAGAGAAAGAGACAGAGGGAGAGAGAGAGAGTGTGAGAGAGAGAAATTCTTCATCCTACATGGCGTCCTCAGGTGGAATCATATCGGACACCGGAGAGGGTGGTCCTCGTTCGAATCGTCAGTGGCATGTCTCGCCTCATAAATATAGTGTTGTTAGGGGCTTTAAAGCTATACAGTGACCAAAAATGTGTACCATTTCATTAAACACAAAAAAATGAGACGACCGGAAAGGCGAACTCTAAGTGTTTCAAATAACATTATTTATTCAGAGACACTTTTCAGATTTTGGCTAAAACCATAGTGCCAATACAGACGCAGATACAGTGACTGTTGACCTGCTTTTGTTGCTGATTTCATCATTCATTGTGTTTGCGACAAAATGATACCCAGGTTTTTGCTTGGAAAAAGGTCACATTAAGCTTAAACCATGGTTGCTTTATAGTAGTAGTAGTATGAAGTATACGGCTGTGGTCAGGCTAGTCGCCTATCAGCCGTTCGTTGCTTTCGTTGCTTGTTCCTTCCTGCTCGTTGTTTTCACACTCTGGTATCTGTAGGTTAGTGCTCATGGCACATGGATCTGGCAGTTTGAAACTTTTTATGAGGGCTTCTTCTTTGTGCAGGAGTTTGAAAAAACTGATCGTCTCCGCATCGGCTACTTCACTTTTGACGGGGTCAGCAAGTGTCAGCCTTCAAATGTCCGTGCTGTGATGGAGGCAAAGTCTGCGCTGGAAAAGGAGGGTCATGAGGTAGATCAGAGTTGTTTTTTATAGTACTGGATTGTGGTATTATGTCGATCAGAGTTGTCCTATATTACTGGATTGTAGAATTATATATATCTATATATCTATCAGAACTGGCCTATATTACTGGATTGTAGAATTATATATATATCTATATCAGAACTGGCCTATATTACTGGACTGTGGTATAATGTAGATCTGAGTTGCCCTATAGTACTGGACTGTGGTATTATGTAGGTCCAAGTTGTCCTATATTACTGGACTGTAGTACTATGTAGGAGCTGGTGGAACTTTCGGTGTTGAACTACTAAACGTGTATCCACCAAAGAAGATCAAACATTTTTGGGGGTCTGAAATCATGCTTGTTACATACCTGACAGTGTGGGTGGTTGGCGGGTGCTCTGGTGTGGTCTGCTCCTTCTTTTCTATCAAACATCTATCGTCCTTCTCTCTCCTCCTCCTTTTTTGTGTTTGTTACTCTCTTGTAACACCTCTAATCTTCGGCACTTATATGACCTTATTGTGTTGCAAGTGCCGTAAAAGTCTTACTAAAATTAAACTAAATACCTGACAGTTGTAAAGTGAATAGAACATGTAGAGCGGGTGCAGAGCGCTACATAAATACAATTGTTATAATTATTAATAATGTTGCTATTATTTTTATCATAATTACGATTTGAGAGCGCCTGGCTCAACTTTTTGAGCAATTCTGGTTGATAATGGGAACAAAATTACTTTTTTTTTGAATACTATTCTCAAACCTATGTACACACACATACATGGTTAAAGTCAGACAGTTTTTAGAATGTTTTCCCCACAGTTACTCCAACAGGAAATTTAGAATAACATATTGGAGTTTTCCCCATCGAGAGGGCTATCAAATAAAACTAACAAGCTACTAGTGGTGACGTACATTTTCCATTAGGCTTTGGCAGAAAAATGGTTCCTTCCAACAGTCTACAATGACAGAACGTTTTGATGTCAGGTCCTAGTTTTCCTTCAGTACTCTGTTATCTAAGGCTAAAACAGCACCTGGACATGGATGGCTGGTGCCTCTATAAATAAATCATTGATGGTCAGGTTACTCTGTTCTCTGTTATGTTCTTTTTCAGCTTGTTCCGTTTGATTTCCCCACGTTAATGGGACGGGCCTATCCTTCAGGAGACTATTTCCTTCGGCTGGTGGTTGCCGATAGAAGTGTACAGTTGGCGAAATTATTGTAAGTGAATTGTTTTCTATAAACGTTGAATGGTTTGGGTTTTTTTTCTTTTTCTGGAATGTTGTAAAAATATTTTTGTTAAGGATCTTGGTTAAACGAACGACATTTCTTCTTTTGGGATGTCCCAAAATTCTTAAACGTTTTTGTTTCACCTTGTTTGTCCGTGACCTTCCTTTTGTCCTGGCTACAGATGGAACATGTTCTGAAAATATCCACTTTTGTGGCAAATCATGCATAATTCTTTACAAATGCAAGGCTCTCTCTGGGCAGTTTACATTTCCTTGATGTCATTTTAATGGGTTGTCGTACCTCTTTGTCCTCTGTTGTTTTTGTCTATCTGTATCAGCCATACTTTTTTTCTTGCGATCCCCCCCCCCCCTCTCAAAAAAGATGACCATTGTGTTGCTATACTTTCTTTTCTCTAACAAAACTGGTATTTCTTTCACTGAAGACATCATCATCATCATCATCATCATCCAGTGCTAGATCTGCGACAGACATCGGCGACCATGATTTTCCATTCATTCCTTTGCTCGGATGCTCTCAGAAAAGTTACGTTTCCCTGATCTTTCCCTGTTACCCATTTGTTTAGGTTCCCTAAGTACGTTGTTCTGGGCCTACCCCTGCCTCGCTTGCCCTCAATTTTGCCAGTGAGAGCTAGATGTTCAAGACCCTTATGTCTATTCAGGTGTCCCAAAAACTGCATTTGTCGTTTCACTGAAGACACTACTTATAAAACGTAAAAGATTTAGTTATGCGGACTTTTTCTCTTACAGTCCAAGTAAAGGAGAATTTTTAGTTTTATCAAAAGAAAGTTCTTTTAGTGGAAAAAATGAACACCAATTATTCGTCAATGTAAACCAATGCAATGCTAATCCATAATAGGGTTTGAGGTGAAGAAATTTGGGCTCCCACCACCACCCTACCCCCACCCCCTCTCTCAAAGCTTCATGCTTATTGGAAGAAATGCCTGAAAGCAAAGGACAACATTGAAAATCCACATAGATTTCAAACATTCTTTGCCTGTGTGTTGACCAAGTGTGAAATGAATATCTCCATATCAACAAGCCAAACAACCCCATAGCAACAAGCCAAACATTTCCATAGCAACAAGCCAAACATCTCCATAGCCACAAGCCAAACATCTCCATATAAACAAGCCAAACATCCCCATAGCTACAAGCCAAACATATCCATAGCCACAAGCCAAACATCTCCATAGCAACAAGCCAAACGTTTCCATAGCCACAAGCCAAACATATCCATAGCAACAAGCCAAACATCTTCATAGTAACAAGCCAAACATTTCCATAGCAGCAAGCCAAACATCTCCATAGTAACAAGGCCAAATTATATAGAACTGTCCCTCAGCCAAAGATTCTTTGCCTCAGCTGGGTATTGGGGCACGCTGTCTAGGATAGAGAACTTTGTAGGTTTAGTTTTGATAAAGTTTTACGGCACCTGCTACACAATTAGGTCATTTAAAAGCCGAAGATTAGATTATGTGTTACAAGAGAGTAACAAACACAGAAATAAGAAAGAGGAGAGATAAGGACGATAGATTTTTTTATAAGAAAGAAGGGGCAAACCACACGACCAGGACACCCATCTACCACCCATTTAGTATATTTAAAAGAAAGGAAGAGAAGAGAGAATGAGGGAAAAGGAAATTAACCCCTTAGGCATATTTTTTAGAGGAGGTTGAAAACCTTTGGTTTTGTAGAACTGACTGTACCAAGTAGTTATCACCTTACCAGTTCGTGCCAATGGTTTTATAGGACTGCACCAAAGTAGTTATCACTTTCTGTACCAGTTCTTGCCCACCTTGGTGATACCACCCACTAGCTGGCAATTTAGCAGTTTTGGTGGGTGGTGGGTGGTGGGGATCAACAGGGTAATGACAGGTGTT
>NW_004797932.1:125287-134690 GCF_000002075.1 Aplysia californica | reverse complement strand
TTGTTGTTGTTGTTGTTGTTGTTGTTGTTGTTTTGCTATTGTATTTCTTTCTTCAAGAGTTACATCATATTTCTTTCTTGAAAAGTTAACTTATGATCAATTACTGTGAATTCTTAGAAAAAATGTTCCATAGAAATTATATGAACAAATATATTATACTAAGTATTTTTTAAAATTAATGATGCTTTAAAAGCCAGACCTGCCAACAACTCCTAAAACATATGAGTTTGGGAGAAAAACTTGTATGTTGCCAGAATCCAGTACATTAAGATAATGAAACAAACTGACCGTTGTAAATTAAATATTGCAAGTACATGCAAAGATGCTTTTGTTTCCTTTCGTTTGTAATAGATTTAGGTGGCGTTAGACCTAATTGAAACAATTCAAGAGAAAAAAGGATTTCATGCAACTCCAATCGGGGTTCTTAAGTGGGCAAAAGGAAATTGGAAAGCTCTGATCAATTTCTCAGGGCACTTGGTAGACCTGAAAAGCCAACTCTAAAAGAATTCTATTTTATTTATTCCTCAAAGTTAAAGGATTGTGAGTCTCATAAATGTTCATCATGCCTTTGTCACGTGTCTTACGTGGGTGATTGGCGGGTGCTCTGGTGTGATTTGCTTCTTCTTTCCTATCAAACATCTATCTTCTTTTTTATGTTTGTTATTCTCTTGTAACACCTCTAATCTTCTGGCGCTCATATGACCTTATGCAGTGGTGAGCACTGTAAAACCTCTACTAAATTATTTTTTTAAACGTATCCTACAACTCCTCTCTCTTCTCCCAGCACAAGATCGAAATTACATTTCCAAATTTAGGAGAACTTCCCACGTGTATATATGTCTCACTTTTGTTTCTTTAAGGTTTTCATGGTACTCCTAAGGTTAGGCCAATTTAATGTTTTGTCTTTGCTATGATTATTAACCCAGGTACAAGAGAGTAATTAACACAACTCGAAGCTTCAGGTGATCTGTTATTATTTAATTAAGATTTGCAAAATCATATGGGCTATCCAGTTGGTACCAGAAACTCAAAATGCGAAAGTATAAAATATGTGAGGCAACGTGGTGGAATCAGGCTCTCGTCAAATTTTGGGCATGTAGAGTTATTGGTATAATAATAATAATAATAATAATAATAATAATAATAATAATAATAATAATAATAATAATAATAATAATAATAATAATAATAAATAGCATTTGTATAGCGCATATCCCCGCTCAACAGCAGGCTCTATGCGCTTTACACTATATTATTAGCCCAGTAGACCATAGAACACTCCGAAACATTCTCAGCTTCCCGGGAAGCATACAGTGCAAGCAGCTGATTAAGCACTCAAACACTAACAAACTGACAATATCTTTCGCTGTCTATAGCCGGGTACCCATTCCCACCTGGATGAAGTGAGGAAAATTCGTGTAAAGTGCCTTTCCCAAGGACACAACGTCAGGCCCCTGACGGGATTCGAACCCACGACCTTACGGTTGCGAGTCCGAGAGCCTAACTACTAGGTATCATCTTAAAGCTTGTTCACTTTACTTTATTTAGAAGAAAACAACTTCAATTTATCTTGAACACCAGTCGAGATATCTTTGAAAGAAGGAGATGGGGGTCACCTGTTTTCAGAGGTAAAATTAGCGAGAAAATGGCCGCCAAAGATTAGTTATTTCCATAGCTTAAAAGTCTGTGGTAACTGAAAATTGAAATGTTTGTGCCTTAATCGACGTTCTTAAAACAAATCCACACAGAAATGAGTTCTTTAATGGGCATGAAAGGTGTTGAGCCAAAAAACAAAAATTTGATAAAAATTCCCCAACCTGCGGAAAAATGCAAGTTTCTTCACTTTGATTATTTTGACGAGAGCCTGATTCCACCACGCTGCCTCACATATGTGGGTATTTTAAAAAAGAGTTTTTGAATGCTTTGCTTTACTTTTTTTTTTATTACAGGACAGACACAAAGCAGATATGTTCTCAGCTTGTATCGGGTTCAAGTAAGTACTTTACAAAGCTAACCAAGAGACCTACTTTACTTTACTTTTTCATCCTCTGTTGCCGTTAAGCGTTGAGGGGAGCTGCAGTTTTCTATGGTAGGCCAGCTCCGCAGCTCTTTCAGTTGTAATGTTATGTTTTCTTGGGGTTTCCTTGACACCCTCGATCCACCGTTTGTGTGGCCTTCCTCTTCCTTTATAGCCTGAGTGCTTGGTGTTGTAGGCTCTCGAGGCTGGCTGGCCAGGTGACATACGTAACAGGAGGCCAAATCATTTTATCCTCTGTCTTTGTATGTAACGCTGGCAGGACTCAGTGCCGATAGCTGCTCTTACTTCTTCATTTAAGAACATCATCAAATGCAACACCAGGGAATAGTGGCTGAATGGATGGGCAATGGGCAAAACTGGAAGAACTGTATTTGCACACATGACAGCCCCCAACTCTAAAGATGCAATAAATTCCCTAAGTAGAAGAGAACAAGTCACGATCTTTCGCCAACGAACACAACACATACCACTAAATTCCTACCTTAATAGGATCCGCAAGGATACCTCACCCGACTGCCCGTTGTGCGACTGCCAAGATGAAATAGTACCACACCACCTCTTTAACTGCCCAGCACTCTGTGACCTGCGTAGCACCTACCTACCTGCCTCCCCAGACATCGGAAACACTCTATACAGCGACAAAGCACAGCTGATTAAAACCTGTCAATTCTTTGCCATATCGACAGACCGAAGGGCTAGAACCCAAATGGCCGCTGGATCGCAAAAGTAAAGTAAAGTAAAGTACTTCTTCATTTCTCTGCGTGTCTCGTCTTGTGGTGATAAGGGTTAACAAGAGACCAAAATTCTGGAAAGGCAAAATTTTGAAATGTGGTTTTAGAACATTTCCGTCCTGTTGCGTCTGTCAATGATAAAGCAACTCTTTTATAACATCTATGTCTTTGCTGTACGCATGGCAAGTTCAGTAAATTAAATGTAATAATTGACTTTGGTACTGGTGGCGTTGGTGGCCTAGTGGTTAGGTTCTCGGACTCGCAACCGTAAGGTCGTGGGTTCGAATCCTGTCAGGGACCCGACGTTGTGTCCTTGGGAAAGGCACTTTGCACAAAGTTTCCTCACTTCACCCAGGTGGAAATGGGTACCCAGCTATAGACAGTAAAAGATCTTGTCAGTTTGATAGTGTTTCAGCGCGTGAAATCCGCAGCTTGCACTGTATGCTTCTGCGGAAGCTGAGAATAATTCTGGATGTTCTCAGAGGGTCTGCTGGGGTAATAATAGTTGTAAAGCGCATAGAGAAAGCTCTTGGGCATGGATATGCGCTATATAAATGAAAAAAAGAAAAAAGAAAAAAAAAAAGATTTGAATCCCTTCTAAAAAAGCTTCTGATCCTATTTGTAACACTGTCATCTTTGGGTACAATGGTTATGTCAGGCATAGACAAACATTTCCAAGTCATTGGTGGGAGTAATTATGGGATTCTGAATATCTTGTGCGCTAAAGCTGGGGGAAAAGTGGTTGAAATTAGAACTGGGCAATTGAGACGCTTTAGCGAAATCCGGATAATATGTTAGTGCTCCTCTTCGGCAAATAATATGACAGAACGGCTTCTGCAAATGGGTTAGAACCACTTCGACAAACGGGTTAGCATCACTTCAACAAATGAGTACGCCCACTTCGGCAAGCAGGTCAGGAAAGTGAGATAAGAGTCTGAATTCGGACAATGTTTTATTGCTAAGTATCCGGTTATTCGGATAGATTATCCGGATTTTGCCCACCTCTAGTTGAAATACCAAAGCTGTCAAAAGGGAAATTAAAACTGACATAATAAAACAATATTGTCACTCGCAGGCATTTCCTGAGATAAATTATTAGATATCTTGCTTCCAGCTGGGCCAGAAACTATTGGTTTTGATTTTCAAGACCAACAATGTTGTTGTTTGTTTGTTTTTTATCATCAACTGACACCGGCTGCGTTCATTATTAATTACTAGGTCGACTTGCGATGACCTTATGATCTTTCTTGTAAACAAACACTTTTTTGTCACATATAAGCTGTTATCACTTTTGAAGCATCAGTGTTCAGCACTTGTTCAAAGATAGTCAAAAGCAAATTAAGTAGATTCATTTGTTGGCATACCATAGAATGAGGGTTTGTAAATCTCTCCCCCTCCCCCCTTCCCGATAAAAAAGTATCTATTTATTTTATGAAGACTATACAGAAGTAGATAGTATGGAACCCTGGTAAAAATGAATATTATGAAGATTTCACAAGGTCTCTTTGTGTGTGTTTACAGCTCTATGGACGAGTACTTCGATCACGTAGGAGATTACATGGTGAGTACCCATCCCCGAAAAATTCTAACCTAGCGTGCTCGTGACGGGTGAAATGACAGCTGAACCTGCTCTAGTGACCACCTGTTCAAGACAATCACTTGTACTTGTATAATTGACCACTTCTTACTACCCCCCCCCCCCCCCCATTTGTTTTTAAATGTATTATAAATACTGTCCAAGATGAACACTTTTTTCCGTATTAATGGGTTGTTGTCTTGAACAGGTTCGACTATATTCCAATTCCACTCACAGACTGATAAGCTACAGGTCTTGAAAATAAAGTAGGCTATGCCTGGTGTATAGAATATGGTATGAAGATGTTGTTGTTTTTTGTTGTTTGTTTTTTTTAAGACTTTTGGATCACTGACAAGTACAAGTTGGATCTTGTTACACATGTAAAGTTACATTACAGTACTATTTATAGATTTACAGGTGAGTAGTCCAATATTTCTGTTAAGGAAAAATCAAGGGAATCCAAGAAGAGGATAAACAACTCTGTTCATTTGGAGACTTGTCTGGAATTTTATCATACTACTTCTTTTGAAAAGTTATATATACATTTATGAATACAGTATTGTACGTATGAATCCAATTTTATTGCAATTGTAATGCACGCAATGTATATGACCCGTTGTTTGTCTGTACTGTAATTATTCATTAGGCTTTGGGATTTTGAGCGTTTCGCTGGTTCTGTAAGTTACTGTTTCTGTAAGGTTGTAACAAGTACTCATTGTTGCTACTACTTCTTCTATTATTGTCACTGGTGTTTATGCTAATCATATTCTATTAATATCTATTTGACCCACCTAACATTCAAAAGCTTTTCATATCCAATTAACATAATAAGTTACTCAGTCTTTCTCCTGTTTTAGAACTTCAAAAGGAAAATACTTGTCGAAATGCAACCGTAGTTTAAATGTTTACTCAGCCTTTGCAAAGTTAAGAAATATCTCAAAGACGTTACTGGGTTTAGACTGAAACTTTTTTACTTTATTTGTTCACAGGTGTGGAAGGAGGCCTTTACCCAGCTGTGGAGGGATCACAAACTGGACGCTGTCATTTGCCCTGTGTTCCCGTCTCCCCCCGTCCTCAAAGAGATCATGCTTCGTGTTTCGTGTATGTAGAAGTTAAAGCTACTCTGAGATAATGTCTCATGTTTCATGTATGTTGGAGTTAAAGCCACTCTGACATAGTGCCTCATGTTTCATGTATGTAGGAGTTAAAGCCACTCTGACATAATGTCTCATGTTTCATGTATGTAGGAGTTAAAGCCACTCTGACATAATGTCTCATGTTTCATGTATGTAGGAGTTAAAGCCACTCTGACATAATGTCTCATGTTTCATGTATGTAGGAGTTAAAGCCACTCTGACATAATGTCTCATGTTTCATGTATGTAGGAGTTAAAGCCACTCTGAGGTAATGCTTCTTGTCTCTTGTATGTAAGAGTAAAGCCTCTCTGAGATACTTGTCTCTTGTATGTAAGAGTTAAGCCTCTCTGAGGTAATGCCTTGCTTTCTTCCCAATCTTTCGTTTGTAAAACCTCACCATATCAAAAAGTCTCATTCATTCTTGTTTGGACATTTCAGCAATCTCCACCTACTGTCGACTCTTTAACTCCCTGAACTACCCAGCTGGCGTGATTCCGGTCACCAAAGTGACCCAGGAGGATCTGGACAGAGCTGCAGATCCCGACGTGTTCAGTCCTGACACTGAGATGGAGAAGCTGCTACTGGAGGTAACATTCTTGTTCAATAACACACATTTGTCGTATCATGTTCAGTTTGTCTGATGCTTGCATGCAAAAAAATGGACGTATCGTGGTGTCAACTTAAACTAAACCCATTTAATCCAAGGTGTGTGTGTATATGTGTGTGTGTGTGTGTGTGTGTGTGTGTATGTGTGTGTGTGTGTGTGTGTGTATGTGTGCGCTGTTGTATGTGTATGAGTGTGTGTGTTTATCTATATGCATGTGTGTGTATGTGTGTGGCGCACGTCTGTATGTGAAACCCACCTCCTATCCGTTCTGAATTGTGTCGATGGATATGACGGGAAAATGTTTCTGTATTACAGTTACTGTTGTAATTATGAAATTCTTTTTTTTTCTTTCAATCATAAAAATGAACCAAAACTATTCTGTTCTTGACAGAGCTCAAGAAATGCCCAGGGCCTCAGTGTTGGAGTACAGTGTGCAGCCTTGCCCTTCCAGGAAGAAAAGTGCCTTCGGGTCATGAGAGAACTGGAGAAGGGTCTGGGCAAGATGTGATTTGGAAAACCAAGCTTTTGGATATTTCCTCAAAATATTCTATGATCAAAGTTTAGGTTTATATGGTCGCTTTAATTAAAGGACAAGTGGGCTAAGCTTAGCCCAGATTTCGGGGATTTCTAGAAATCTTCACCTACACCAAAAATGGGCATTGCCCTACCTATAGGAGAAGTTTGGTTTCATTGGTGTGCATATGTTTGGTTTTAGAGAAAACTCTCCTTGTCTTTTAAAGAAACTGAACAAGGGTCCAAAAACTTTATCTTCGATTTTTTCAAAACAGCATAATTTTTCGGGATAGCCCCCTTGTGCTTAAAAGCGACCATATAGGCTACAGTCGTACCTGCTTTTACAGAAAGGCAACCATCTGTACAAACGACCATTTCCCACTTTCTCCCTTGTGTTTTTTCCTCTATCACAATGACACTGTGTAAGACGTCTGCCTGTCTAAGACAATCACTTTTCTCCTCGCATAATGTTTGTGAAGCGTGCTGACAAAATGAGTTACTTCTCGGATTCAAGACTTATAAAAAAAGAACAATAGACCTATCACTCTTATAGGTGAAGTTTTTTTTAATCATTTATTAGTATGGAATAATAACAGGCTTGTTATAGTTAAAGAATAGTAAGGCATTATTTTTTTTTTTATTCTACAAATTTGACCTTGTGTCGATTTTTTGCCAATATCTCCATTTTGTAGATTGCGAGAAGTAACTCATTTTGTCAGCAAGCCTCACATTTTTAAGTAATGATGTGCATTTATTCACAAATCTATGCTACAATTCATATTTTGCCGCCTTTCAAGGCTATCATGTGCAAGTACCTTATAGTAGCATTTGTAGGTAGAGCGGAAAATATTATAGAAAATATTGAAACATTTGCATTTGTTCTGTTGGTATTACTAACAGAACACTGAGAGGGATATCATTGTTGACTTTTACAAAGATTACAGATCTAAAAAAATGTTATTGTGTTTTATTCATTAATATTTTGGTACAGATGTGAAAGGATTTGTTCTGGAAGGAATGTTACAGATGTGAAAGGGATTGTTCTGGAAGGAATGATGTAACGTGTGTATATATATGGAGCAATTTTGTACATGAGGAAGCTCTGACGATAATGAAAGAAATCTGTCTGTTCATTGATGTAACATTTGCTATCATGGTGCTGTTAGAAAGAGAACTAGTCATGTCTCATGTCCTGTTTGCTGCAGTGTCTCCTTAAGCCCGCTGATATCTTTAACTCATGATATTGTAGTTGTAACCAATAAAAATGTGGGAGATTTCCACACCATATTTTTTTTTTTTCATGAGGGAATTCCGCACCATACTTTTTGTTTTGGATTGTGAGATGTTTTTTTGTTGAGGTTTTAGTTAATTTGTTGTGTTGGGTTGTTGTTGGGTTTTTGTTGGGGGTTTTTGGGGTGTGGTTTTTTTGTTTGTTTTGTTTTGTTTTTGTGTGTCTTTTTTTTCTTTTGAAGGGGTGGTTTTTTTGTTTTGTATTGATTTTGTTTGGGGTTTTTTCAGGAGGGGGGTGAAGGGGTTTGTCCCTCCTCTGGTAGCATGCGCACCTGATTGATTCTACATGCATACATGTATTTGTGCGCGTTTATAGAGAAAACCAAAGGACTAATAAACAATGTTACGAATCCTTCTGTAAAAGTTCCTTCCCTTTAGTTCACTTTGAATAATAGGAAAATGCGCGAAGAACACAAGGGAAAACCAAGGATGTCACTTTCTGTCATTTTGAGAGAAACAAAAGTAGAATGCTTGACAGTCCTTGTTTTACCGTAGTACATAGGTCCTAGCCCTGGACACTAACATGGGCTGGAAAACACAATCCAACCAATGTTACAACTCAAATCCTCCAAAAACTGAAATATCTTGTTTTTCCTTTCTACCCTTGACATGTATACGCGTATACATATCATCGGCAAGCTGTGTAAATGTACTGTGTGGGTGATTAGCGGATGCTCTGGTGTGGTCTGCTCCTTCTTTCCTGTCAAACATTTATCATTCTTATCTTTCCTCCATCTTTTTTTTTTTTTTTTTTTTTCTTCGTAGGTTACTCTATAGTGACACTTCTGAGCTCTGGCATTTATAATAACTTTTGTGTTGCAAGTGCCGCAGAATATTTACTAAAACTAAAATTATGACAAAGTGCAGAAAGCAAAATTGTGCAGTTATGAGAAAAAAGAGAACTATTTCACTTTGTTATACAGTTATATTGTAGCTTTCTTATGTATGGGTTCTTGTTCTTTTTTCAACGTGATTTAGAAATTGAATTTAGAATGTTGACTATACTTTTCCGGAGCACAATCATCATCCGAGACCTCAGTCGTAAAACTGCAATTTGAAAAAGATTCATAATTGGTGATGCTTTTAAGGACAAGCGGCTGACCCAGATTTCGGGGGTTTCCAGAAATCTTGATCAACACCGAAAGTGGGCGTTGCCCTACCTATAGGAGAAGTTTGGTTTCCTTGGTGTATATATTTGGTTGGTTATAGAGCAAATTCTCCTTGTCTTTTAAAGAAACTGAACAAGGGGCAAAAACTTTACCTTCGATTTTCTCAAAACAGCATTAAAAGCGACCAATTATGGGCTAAGTACATTTGATCACCTTTCCGATGATTTAATAATAGGAATGTATGGCACACAACATTTTTCGGAAAGAAAAGAAACAGTAGACGAAAGGACATCATCATCATCAAGTGCCAGATCTTCGACAGACATTGACGATCATGGTACTCCATTCACTCCTTTGCTCGGGTGCTCTCAGAAAAGCTACATTATCCTGATTCACTCCATCC
>NW_004797932.1:121976-124232 GCF_000002075.1 Aplysia californica | reverse complement strand
GATAGAGAGAGAGTAAACAGTAGAAATGCAACATAAATATAATATTACGGATCAAGGCGGATACGGTAACATGTTACATATATATTATGTTTGTACCCCATGACCTGACATGCCTTTATAGATAGTACATGTACCTCCATGGCTAGATAATGTGATCATTCCGTTGTTTTTTGTTGTTTGTTGTTTGTTTTTTGTTGTTTGTTGCTTGTTTTTGTTGTTTGTTTGGGGTTGTTGGGGTTTTTTGTGTGTTTTTTTGTGTGGTTTTTTTTTGGGGGGTGGGGGGTAGTTGTAATTCGACCTAGGTTGATATCTGTGATAATATTCCGCTGAAGCCATGCGAGGCTTCTGGAAACTGCATGGGAAATCAGCTGGTAAATGTTATTACAAGTGTTCAAAGTAAATGTTTAAAAAAATGTCTAAGTAGATCTAAGTGTTTTAAGTCAGTGTTTAAGAATTAAGAAAGTGTTTTAAGTCAGTCAGTGTTTAAGTAAGTGTTTAAGAAAGTGTTTAAGTAAGAGTTTTACGTTAGTGTTTTAAGTAAGTGTTTTAAGTAAGTGTTTAAGAAAATGTGTAAGTAGATCTAAATGTTTTAAGTAAGTGTTTAAGAATTGAAAGTGTTTTAAGTAAGTGTTTAAGAAAATGTGTAAGTAAATCTAAATGTTTTAAGTTAGTGTTTTAAGTAAGTGTTTAAGAATTGAAAGTGTTTTAAGTAAGTGTTTAAGAAGTGTTTTACGTTAGTGTTTTAAGTAAGTGTTTTACTTTAGTGTTTTAAATAAGTGTTTAAGTAAGTTTTTAAGTAAGTCTTTTAAGTATACGTCTTTTAAACAAGTATAAGTAAGTGTTTTACGCCCCTATCAAAACAATATAAGCATAATTTATTAAATGGATTTGCTTCAACTAACCCAGGTTTAATATGGTATTGGTATGCAGCATCCCAGGAGTAAGACAGAAATGTGCCGTAGCTAATTTTCTTTTCCCACCTCTTGACGATCGAGCTCGCATCTTTTGCATGCACGGCGAGAAATGACGTATTGATTATATAACTGGCGTCCATAATTCCAGACTACACATAGGCTAACAATATAGGCCTATTACATAAGTTAAGAGGGTGCGGTGGCAGAGCGGTTAGTGCGCTCGTCTCCGAAGGGGAAAGTCCGGGTTCGAGCCTCGGTTCGGACACGATTTTTTTTTTCGCCCCCTCCTGCCCACCCAGCAGTAATGGGTACCTGACTTTGAGTTGGGGAGGTAAAGGCGGCGTGGAAAGGAACTGGCCACCGTACCACAAAATGCCCAAGGCCCAGGAAGTTGTCTCACGAACAAGGCAATTCCCAATGTCCGGACCGGATGCGGGGACAACTTTTTTACATTAGCTTAGCTGCTCAAAGGGGGGATTCAAACCAGGGCTATCCACTCAGAAGTCCAGCATTATACCAACTGAGTTTAACCCTATCCGTACGTCGTGTTTTACTATCGTATCCATACTACGTGGGGAACTCTGTGCCACCACTTTCTAAAGAGGAAATTTACTCGTTAATCCGATCCGTACGCTTTGCATAGCAGTCTGTCAAAATGATTTATGATTGATTTATTTTTTTGGAAAAACTGAAAGTTTCAAAGAGATCTTCATACTAGAAGTATTCTAAAATATGAAGAATACAACCCCGGGGGTACAAAATGACCCCTGGGCGTACGGACAGGGTTAAGGTGCACCCCAGCTCTTCAAAGAAGACTTTTTTTCTACATGCATTGACATAGGGGAGGGAGGATTGGGGGGGGGGCGTTTTTCCCGCCATAAAAACGATGAAGACCTTAATATTCCTCGGGTGGGTTCCTCTTGGGCCAGTTTTGATAATACGTCCCTTCTGCGCCAGTTCATATAGTGCATCCATTTTGGACAAGTTTATATAATGCATCCATTTTGGACAAGTTTATATAATGCATCCATTTTGAACCAGTTGAACAGGTAAATTTATTTCGTCAGGTAGTAATTGGGCGAAAGAACGATTGTGGTTATATAAGTGATACAGTATTAAATGTGTCACGATGTGGGGGAATCAGGCGCTTGTCAATTTTAGGGCATGTCGAGTTAATGGTGTTATGTGAACGCTTAATCACATATACCTTGCTTTCTATGAAAAAATACCCAGATATCTCGAACAAAAGTCGAGATATTTTCGATTGAAGGAGGTGGGGGCAGCTTGGTCTCAGAGGTAAAAATCAACGAGAAAATAAGATCTGATAAGATACATCTCTATT
>NW_004797932.1:112361-121741 GCF_000002075.1 Aplysia californica | reverse complement strand
TGTAGGATATACAAAAACACAAACAGAGACCGCATAAACGAGAAGAGCAAGCCCCCCCACCCCCCCGCCCGGTCAACAGGAGAGAGAGAGAGAGAGAGAGAGAGAGAGAGAGAGAGGGGGGGGGGTGAAGAGAGAGAGAGAGAGAGAGAGAAAGAGAGAGAGAGAGAGAGAGAGAGAGAGAGTAAACAGTAGAAATGCAACATAAATATAATATTACGGATCAAGGCGGATACGGTAACATGTTACATATATATTATGTTTGTACCCCATGACCTGACATGCCTTTATAGATAGTACATGTACCTCCATGGCTAGATAATGTGATCATTCCGTTGTTTTTTGTTGTTTGTTGTTTGTTTTTTGTTGTTTGTTGCTTGTTTTTGTTGTTTGTTTGGGGTTGTTGGGGTTTTTTGTGTGTTTTTTTGTGTGGTTTTTTTTTGGGGGGTGGGGGGTAGTTGTAATTCAACCTAGGTTGATATCTGTGATAATATTCCGCTGAAGCCATGCGAGGCTTCTGGAAACTGCATGGGAAATCAGCTGGTAAATGTTATACAAGTGTTCAAAGTTTTAAGTCAGTCAGTGTTTAAGTAAGTGTTTAAGAAAGTGTTTAAGTAAGAGTTTTACGTTAGTGTTTTAAGTAAGTGTTTTAAGTAAGTGTTTAAGAAAATGTGTAAGTAGATCTAAATGTTTTAAGTAAGTGTTTAAGAATTGAAAGTGTTTTAAGTAAGTGTTTAAGAAAATGTGTAAGTAAATCTAAATGTTTTAAGTTAGTGTTTTAAGTAAGTGTTTAAGAATTGAAAGTGTTTTAAGTAAGTGTTTAAGAAGTGTTTTACGTTAGTGTTTTAAGTAAGTGTTTTACTTTAGTGTTTTAAATAAGTGTTTAAGTAAGTTTTTAAGTAAGTCTTTTAAGTATACGTCTTTTAAACAAGTATAAGTAAGTGTTTTACGCCCCTATCGAAACAATATAAGCATAATTTATTAAATGGATTTGCTTCAACTAACCCAGGTTTAATATGGTATTGGTATGCAGCATCCCAGGAGTAAGACAGAAATGTGCCGTAGCTAATTTTCTTTTCCCACCTCTTGACGATCGAGCTCGCATCTTTTGCATGCACGGCGAGAAATGACGTATTGATTATATAACTGGCGTCCATAATTCCAGACTACACATAGGCTAACAATATAGGCCTATTACATAAGTTAAGAGGGTGCGGTGGCAGAGCGGTTAGTGCGCTCGTCTCCGAAGGGGAAAGTCCGGGTTCGAGCCTCGGTTCGGACACGATTTTTTTTTCGCCCCCTCCTGCCCACCCAGCAGTAATGGGTACCTGACTTTGAGTTGGGGAGGTAAAGGCGGCGTGGAAAGGAACTGGCCACCGTACCACAAAATGCCCAAGGCCCAGGAAGTTGTCTCACGAACAAGGCAATTCCCAATGTCCGGATCGGATGCGGGGACAACTTTTTTACATTAGCTTAGCTGCTCAAAGGGGGGATTCAAACCAGGGCTATCCACTCAGAAGTCCAGCATTATACCAACTGAGTTTAACCCTATCCGTACGTCGTGTTTTACTATCGTATCCATACTACGTGGGGAACTCTGTGCCACCACTTTCTAAAGAGGAAATTTACTCGTTAATCCGATCCGTACGCTTTGCATAGCAGTCTGTCAAAATGATTTATGATTGATTTATTTTTTGGGAAAAACTGAAAGTTTCAAAGAGATCTTCATACTAGAAGTATTCTAAAATATGAAGAATACAACCCCGGGGGTACAAAATGACCCCTGGGCGTACGGACAGGGTTAAGGTGCACCCCAGCTCTTCAAAAAAGTCTTTTTTTCTACATGCATTGACATAGGGGAGGGAGGATTGGGGGGGGGGCGTTTTTCCCGCCATAAAAACGATGAAGACCTTAATATTCCTCGGGTGGGTTCCTCTTGGGCCAGTTTTGATAATACGTCCCTTCTGCGCCAGTTCATATAGTGCATCCATTTTGGACAAGTTTATATAATGCATCCATTTTGGACAAGTTTATATAATGCATCCATTTTGAACCAGTTGAACAGGTAAATTTATTTCGTCAGGTAGTAATTGGGCGAAAGAACGATTGTGGTTATATAAGTGATACAGTATTAAATGTGTCACGATGTGGGGGAATCAGGCGCTTGTCAATTTTAGGGCATGTCGAGTTAATGGTGTTATGTGAACGCTTAATCACATATACCTTGCTTTCTATGAAAAAATACCCAGATATCTCGAACAAAAGTCGAGATATTTTCGATTGAAGGAGGTGGGGGCAGCTTGGTCTCAGAGGTAAAAATCAACGAGAAAATAAGATCTGATAAGATACATCTCTATTGTCCAGATCCTGGAACATTGGTTTGGTGTTTCACCACGTGTACACACACACACACACACACACACACACACACACACACACACACACACACACACACATACACGCACACACACGGACACACACACACACACACAAACATGCACACACACGCAGGCTTGCAATCACATGCATAAATAAACGAGCAGCAATATCTTACTACTAATGGAGCTAAGGCCAAATTTTGCGAACAGTATATTCTCAAAAACTACGGAATGAAAAAATATGATACTTTGCCAGTACCCATAACTTGAAACGTAGTGTTGCACTATTGTATTTTCATTAAGATGAAATGTGTAAGAAGAAAGCCTAGTAAACAATAATAATCTTAAGCTAGATACATACACAGTGTTATTCTGTTGCATGCTCTAAGGTCATATTTATGAATACTTACAAGATGGTTAAGATGGTTAAGATGGAAGAGTGTTGTTGGATGATGGTAAAAATGACCTTCTGTATCTTTCTTCGTTACAGATCAGAAGGCTAGGCCATTAATTTACTTCTGACTGATGTTTTTATTTGAGAGAACAAGGGATGTTGGTTGTCTAAAAAGATGGCATTATTTTTAGTGCAAGATGTTACGTACAATTCATCCATAGCAGCTAAAATTTGGTAACTTCTATAACTTGAGGGTCCTTGAAAACTGAAGAATTACATATGTTGTGCCATTAATCAATGTTTTTCAGTACTATTCACATGGAAATGTGTTTATATATAGACATAAAAGGTGTTGAGCCAACCTTTTATGATCATTTAAAAACACATCCCTGAGTGGATGTTACTGGAAAACATTGATAAAGGCGCAAAAACTGTCACTTTTTTATTTCCGAGGACGGTCTAGCTTTGGAGGCCATCATTCTCGTTTATTTTACTTCTGAAACCAGGCAACCCCCCCCCCCCCCTCCCACCTCCTTCTATCGCAAATATCTCGACTTCTTTTCAAGATAGATAGGTATTTTTTAACAGTAAGTATGGCCCATGAACAGGTTTTAAGATAATACCAATGACTCCCCCCCCCCAAAAAAAAAAAGAAACCAAAAAAACAACAACAACAACAACAACAAAACAAACAAACAACAACAGCAACAATAAAACCAACCTTACACTTCACACTCACACTCACACTGTCATGGACAGGTTTTTTGGCTGACGTGAAACAGTGCAGTCATGCAGAGACAGTGCCAGGCAAAGGGGAAGCACCCACTTCACAATGTCCCAGTTTGGGACCAAAATATCCTTCCTTAAGTCAGCGTGACCGCGGCCACGTCCCAGCCAGCCAGCCAGCCCCCTTACGTAAAGACCACGTTCAGTTACCGCGGCTCGTCGCCTCTCCCAGCGGATCTGGGTCATCCAACAGTTGGTCGGGAGAAGTTTCCGCGGTCACTGATTATGAATTGGTGTCACGACACGATGGGATCAGGCGCACGTCAGTTTTAAGTATATCTACATGGACTTATTTACATATCTGTTATTATAATTATTATTGTTATTATTTGGTAAGTGTTTTACGGTGCTCGCGACTGCATAAGGTCATAAGAGAGCGCGGGACACACCAAACATTTTCCGTCGATAGGTCGTTTGGAATTTTGACCGAGTGGCGGCCGAAGCCTATTCTTGTTGATTTTGGACCACCCAGGGATCTTAAACGGGCGCAACTTGCACGTGGGACCTCCGAGATTTTTCGCCCTAGTCCGAGAAGGCTAGGTGTAGATCTTTCCTACCATAAGATAAGGGATGTGGCTGAAAGACAGCAGTAAGAAGGAGCCAAGGAGAAGCAGTAGAAAGGCTGCAGAAAGAGTCAGGGGACCAGAGGAGGTGGCTAAGGAGACGAGGTGGTGGGGGCAGAAAGAGGAGACGAAAGCTGACGACAGAACATTGTTAGAGATTAGGAAAGGATGTGAAAGGAGAACATTTTAGAGAACAAAAATGTTCCGTTGCTATCCGGATTCAAATCGCCTTTGATTGAGAGTCGAACTCCTAAACCTCATGGCCACGAGATCCCCCTTAAAGTAAGTGCAAAGTGTAAGTGTAAGGTAGTGTAAGTTGAAAGGTGTCAGGTGTAAGGATATGTGGGTCACCTGTTTGGAAGCCTACTTTACAGAAGAGGCTGAAAATGTATATTCAAATTTATTTATTTTTTCAAACCAAAGCCCACTTTGACTCAAATTCCATACCGATGTTCCGCGCATTCGAAGCAGATTTTATCTGAGAGGCTGAAAACTGTTTTTAGAAATTAAAAAAATAATAATAATAAAACCTTTTAGCTATCAAAACCCACTTCCACTCAAATTTCATTCCGATGTTTTGCACAGCTAGTTGCGTCCGTTAAAGATTTACGCCATTTTAAAAAAAATTGTTGAGGCGACGTCTTTGACCCTCCACTACAATTTGACCTGGTCTAAGATCAAATTTTAGAAAATGTTACAACCATGAGCGTCTGTGGTGTTTCAGTCAGGCGCTTCGTTGTCACATGCAAAAGATTTGAGTTCAGATCCCGTGTGGGGAAAATTTTACTCAAGCGCGACAGTATCTCGGTCTTTTTGCTGAAATGTAGTACATGTAAAAATATTCCTCTTAGCCCATATTGGTCACGGCAGGCAAAAATTTAGATCATTGACGAGGCGGGCTTCCGATCTTGTCTCTCAGGGCAAACTCGGGCAGAGAGGAATAGATCTACAAATATCCCAGCGGAAACAGACCGAGATGCTGGACAAAAATGTTCTTTCCCTCAATTCTCTTTGACCCGTCCTTACTTTTTTAAAAATATTTATAGATCGCAGGTGTTGAGGGGAAGGATATGCGAGTGTATTTTGTTTTTCAGGTTCTACCTTTATATTCTTTGCACCGCACTGCATTGCGCACGCACGCCCGTAGTCGCCCCGTCACCTAAGAAGTGTGTTATTGTGCGCACCAGAACAAACTGTTAATAAACGTGCAACACAATTTTGTTGCATAACCACGGTTTACTTACTAGATTCTCTAACTGTACCAGGTAGTCTATGTCACCAATGCACGAAGCCGCCACATCTGTTGGTGTGTACACTTCACCTTGACACCATTGTTTGCTTGCTTGCTACGCATTCTAGCTTGAAATCTAATCCATAATATAGATCGTGATATAATATAAGTGGAAGGAATCTTTTTCAGATAACGATCTGCAATGTGCAATTATTCTTTTATCTTCTCCCCCCCCCCCCCCCCCCCCCCTCCTTTTTTTTCCCGGAGAAAACCGGAAAAACCCCCTGTGGCCCCCCTTAAAAAAAAAGGCCCCCCCCCCCCCCCGAGTTTTCCCCGAGTTTTCCCCATGATTTCTTTCGTCACGCGCAGCAAAGGACGAGCAAAGAAAGCCATTAACCGCTATACTGCTTCTATACATACACTTCATGCTTGAGTAACCCACAGAGCGCAGACCAAGTGCAGCCTGTACTGCCAATCCTTATGTCACCGCGCCTTTAGATTATCCGCTTCTGCACGTCATTCTTTATGAATGGAGAAGGGGAAGGCGCGCGTTTCTTTATACTATAAGTCTCAAGGTTTCTTTATATTGTAAGTCTTAATGTTTCTTGATATTATAAATGTTAATGTTTCTTTATACGTATGTGTATTATAAGTCTCAGGGTTAGACTGACTGTTGAGAGTGTTAGACTGGCTTTTTCAGTAGTCTGACAGCACGCCGTTTCTTCGTTTAAGTTAGTTTTAGTAGATGTTTTACAGCGCTCGCAACTACATAAGGTCATATGAGCGCCAGAAGATTAGAGGTGTTACAAGAGAGTAACAAACAAACATAAAAAAAGGAGGGGAGATAAAGGCGATAGGTGTTTGATAGGAAAGAAGAAGCAAACCACACCAGAGCCCCCACCAACCACCTACTCTTCGTTTTAGGTGGAGTAATGTCGTGCCAAAGCTGTCTGGAGATAGTCGATAGCATTATAGGATTTTTACTTGGACGCATTTTGTTTACAAATTACACGGTAGTTCTTCAAGTATTATATCTCTAAGTAAGTTATCTCGCTTGGTAAATCTCACCATTGCGAATAGATCTAGCAGCCAATGGCTTCTGTATACATGTACAATGTATTCTAAAATTAAAATGTACATAGATTCTATATATAAACTAATCAACAAAAGTTAAGGAACGTACTGTGAAAAGAGTGATATATTTGTATGCATTCTTTCGCGGTTTTACTTTTACTCGTAAAACTAGATATTGGTGAAATGTTACTCTATGACTAATGGGATTGTACACACCAGGGTTTGAAGTGCACGTGACTCCTGTGCGATGAGCTGGGGAGGGGGCAAAAAGGTCCAATATTTTCCAATTATCGATTTTGATTCTCTAGCTCTTACCGTCAGGAAAAAATTATGAACGCTCAAAAATCAGTTTTCAATTGCAAGATTCACGTCTCGTGAGTGACTTGCACTCGCTCATTTGCACTGTGGATACACCATTCTGCTGCTGTAGGGCTAAGCATAAACATGCCTCCTCGACAGAAATTGTGTGATGTAAACAGAGGACGAGCCATTGCTTAGGTACAAGATGGTGTTTCACTCCGACAAGTTGCTACACGTCTTCGAGTGTCCGTTTCTGTCATTTCACGGCTGATTCAGCGTGCCAACGCCACTGGTAGTGCCCAAGAGCGACCCAGATCAGGTCGACCAAGAGCCACTAATGCAAGGGAAGACCGATTCATTCATAGACAGGCTCCGCAGTCGAGATCCGCTCCTGCAAATCGCATCCGGACACGGCTGAGAGCGGCAACTCGTGTTAACATTAGTTGTCAGACAGTACGAAGACGTCTTCATGAGTTTGGACTTAATGCACGTCGACCAGCAGTCCGCCAACGTCTCACCCCAGCACACAGGGCTGCTCGTCTTGCCTTTTGGCTACGCCAAGTAAGATGGACACGTCAACAGTGGGCAAACGTTCTCTTCAGCGACGAGTCCCGGTTCTCTTTGCATCACAATGACGGCCGTATCAGGGTTTGGAGGCGACCCGGAGAGTGGCTCCTCGATGGAGCCGTCAGAGAAGTGATGCCTTTTGGAGGTGGTTCCGTGATGGTATGGGGTGCTTTCAGTTTGAACCACAGAACACCTCTGTACCAAGTGCTAGGGAATCTCACTGCAATACGTTACCGAGATGAGATACTCCGTCCATTAGCACTACTTACTCTGCAGCAGATGGGGCCACATGCAGTGTACCAGGATGACAACGCCCGACCTCATAGAGCGTTGCTTGTCCAAAGCTTCATGCAGCAGGCTGGCATCAACCGAATGGACTGGCCGGCCTGCAGCCCGGACTTGAATCCCATGGAAAACCTCTGGAATGAGCTGCAACGTCGAGTCAGAGACAACCACCCCACTCCAGGAAACGCGCAGCAACTGTTTCAAATGCTGTAGGCAGAGTGGCAGGGGATGCCTCAGAGAGTGTTCACCAACCTCATGAACTTGATGAGGAGCCGGTGTACTGAGTGCCAGGACAATTGTGCTGGGCATACTCATTATTGAAATCAACTGTTTTGTTTTTGTTGCAGTCAGAAGTTAAAATAACTTCGAAACCGCTTGACAATTTTTGGGATTGGGATTTTAAGCCCTACCAAACTCAATTAACTTTTCAAGCAAGTTAAAATGGAATAACTTCATTTTCTTTTTTTCGTACTTGCTATACACATGTTGATTAAAATGTGTACCGAATTTCATTGCGTGTTGAAGTTTGCTTTCGAAGTTATACACCTTTTCTCAAATGTTCCTTAATTTTTGTTGACTAGTGTATATATATAATTTTAGAAGCTTCACGCCGCCAACCGACATTACCTAGATCATTTAGGAGGCGGGCTTCTTCGACTCTGCTTGTCACGGCCTATCTGGGCTGAGAGGGATGTAATGTCGCAGCAGACAGACGGAGACCCTTGATAACCTCCCCACGCGAGAAACAATCTCACAGTTGTTGTTGGGGGGGTTTTGGGGGGTTTTGGGGGGTTTTGTGGGGTTTTGTGGGGTTTTGTGGGGTTTTTGTGGGGTTTTGTGGGGTTTTGTGGGGTTTTGTGGGGGTTTTTTTCGAGTGTTTTCTTCAGTGATAATGTTAAGAAAAGATTTATCGTGCTGGGAGATAGGGCGTGGTGACGAGTGAATGAGATGTATCTCTCTCTCTACCCGTTTCTTTCTCTTTCTTTCTATCTCTCAGAATCTCTCTGTCTGTCTCTCTCTTTATCTCTTCCTCTCTCTTTTTCTTTCTCGGTCCCATACTTTCTTTCTTTCTATTTCGCATACTCTCTATCTCCCTATCCCTTTCTCTCTCTCTCACACACATGCACATATAATTGTCTGTTTCAACGTATGCGCTTGTCATTTTGTTTGTTTTATGTAAGAATTTTAGGGCACTTGCAACATAAACAAGTAATAATTAATTATTATAAGATTAGAGGCGTTACAAGAGAGTAACAAACACAATAAAGAAGGAGGAGAGATAAGGGGGATAGATGTTTGACAGGTCCTGGAAAAAGGCTCAAATCACATCAGAACACCCGCCAACCCACATCAGAACACCCGCCAACCCACACCAGAACACCCGCCAAACCATAGAGGTATCCCATTTGTTGAATCAAACAAACACACTCACAGTCAAACAAACAAACAATCAAACAGACAAACAGACTGATCTCATCATCCACGGCAGTATACACAGAATCTAAGTTCTGGCTTTGAAACATGAAAGCCACAGAACTAACCAACTAACCAACTAACCAATAAATCACCAACTAACCAACTAACCAATAAATCACTAACTAACCAACTAACCAATAAATCACTAACTAACCAACTAACCAATAAATCACCAACTAACCAACTAACCAATAAATCACTAACTAACCAACTAACCAACCAACCAATAAATCACTAACTAACCAACTAACTAAACAACCAACAAATCACTAAGCAACCAACCAACCAACCAACCAACCAACCAACCAACCAACCAACCAACCAACCAA
>NW_004797932.1:107839-112182 GCF_000002075.1 Aplysia californica | reverse complement strand
GGGGGGGGGTTGCGTGCTGTGAAAAAGCGTCTATCCGCTACGCCACAGATGCCTAGCTTGGACCAACCATGGGAGGTGCTATTTAAAGGGTAAAGGCCAATAACCACTGTATATATATATTTTTTTTTTTACATGAATGACAGTTAGCCTAAAGGTCACAATGACAAGGGTTAGTTGGCACTCTGGTGTAGTTTTGTCCATCATCCTTACCTACTATCAAACATCTATCGTTTTTATCTCTCCTCCTTCTTTTCTTTGCATGTAACTCTAGTAACAGCTCTAATCTTCGACACTTCAAAACTGTGACCTTTACTAATCGTGACGCAAGTGCCGTACGGAAAACTCCTGCAAAAGCTAAATTAAACCAAGACGAAATTCGCAATTCATTGTCCACAGATGTTTGCACACCTTTGTGGAGATTTTTCTTTTCCTTCGTTTGTTTTGGTTTGGGTTTTTTTAATCACGCGTCCCAAAGATGGGCCTCGATTCTATCCGTGACGTCAATCGTTCCTTCGTGTCCACGACCAGGAGCACACGTTTTCACGTGGTCGTGCGTGGCTTCTGGCGTGGCGTGGTGTGGGGGTAAACGAAGCACAAATATTGAACTGATGTCTGCGCCGGTTAGCGGTGTGATGAGCTGGGGCACTTTGCCATCATAGCAACAGTGCAGGAGAACCGAGGTTTTTTAAAAATTTTATGTTGTTGTTGTTGTTGTTGTTGTTGTTGTTGTTGTTGTTGCTGGGGGGGGTCTTTTTTTTCTTTTTTTTTTTTTGTTTAGTTTCTTTGTAAGTGTGTTACCGGAGACATGCGCTCGCACCTGCATAAGGTCATAGGCCAAACATTTTCAGTTGGTAGGACATTTTAAATTTTGCCCGGGTGGTGACCGAAGCCTACTCTTAAATTATAGATTTTGGATCACTAAGGGATCTTTAACGTGCGCAACTTGCACACGGGACCTCCGAGATTTTTCGCCCTTGTCCGAGATGGCTAGGTGTAGATCTTACCTACCATAAGATCAGGTGCGTGGCAGAAAGACAGCTGTAAGAAGGGGCCAGTGACAGTAGAAAGGCTACAGAAAGAGTCAGGGGCCCAGAGGAGGGGGCGAAGAAGGTGAGGGCAGAAAGTGGAGGCGAAAGCAGACGACAGAACATTGTTAAAGAGCAAGAAAGGATGTGAAAGGAGAACATTTTAGAGAAAAAAATCCCGTCGCTATCCGGATTCGAACCCGGGACCTACTGAATGAGTGGCGAACACCTTAACCTCTAGGCCACGAGAGCCCCCGATCCGAGATTGATTTCCGTGTAGGGAGAATTTTTATCAAGTAGATCTCTACAAGACAGACAGACAGAGACAGACAGACAGACAGGCAGACAGACAGACAGACAGACTGACTGACAGACAGACAGACAGACAGACAGACAGACAGACAGACAGGCAGGCAGACAGACAGAGGAGAGAGAGAGAGAGAGAGAGAGAGAGAGAGAGAGAGAGAGAGAGAGAGAGAGAGAGAGAGAGAGAGAGAGAGAGTGGGGGCGGAGGCATGAAAATACATACATACATACGAGATAAATATCGTAATACCGTACTGTGGTAAATATTTTACATATGGACAGAGGTTGTTTTTTTTTACTCTCTTGTCTTTTAGTTTGAGTTTAATCGGGTTTTTAAGGCGCTCGCAATTGCATAAGGTCATACATGTAATAATGTGAGCGCCAAGGGGTGGATGTCAACAAATAAGCCTCTACAGGGAATCAGGCTTACTACTCTGCTCACCTCTCTAGCTTCAACAGCACAAAGTCTACTTCGACAATCAAGACACCCCAGAAATAGCGGGTCACAAGAGTGTGACAACCATACAAAAGAAGTATTGGAAAAATGACGATAGAAAGGATTAGGGGAAAAAAACAGCAATTCTCCGTTGCAGTTCAGGCACAGTTATGAGCTTGACATTGATGAATCAGCCTATTTACAATTCTACTGTGCATGAGAACATGTTAATGCCCCCTCCCCCGCCCCCACCCTTTTAGGAATGGCCTAAAGACATTTCAGTGAGTAGCACCACCCCGGGGAGGGGGGGTGGAGGGTGACTCTCTTGTCAAGGTTGCAAATGTGTACAAAGCTTAGAGAGGTAGACTGGTTTACTATGAGTTGAGGTGTTTGGATTTCTTTTTTTTTTCTTTTTTTTTTTGTGTGTGTTTTACGGCGCTCGCAACTGCATAAGGTCATATGAGCGGGCGGGACACACCTAATACTTTTAGTTGGTAGGAAATTTTGAATTTTGCCCGGGTGGCGGCCGAAGCCTACTCTTATCGATTTTAGACCACCAAGGGATCTTTAACGTGCGCAACTTGCACACGGGCCCTCCGAGATTTTTCGCCCTTGTCCGAGAAGGCTAGGTGTAGATCTTTCCTACCAGAAGATCAGGGGTGTGGCAGAAAGACAGCTGTAAGAAGGAGTCAAGGAGTAGCAGTAGAAAGGCTGCAGAAAGAGTCAGGAGCCCAGAGGATGGGGCAAAGGAGGTGAGGGAGTGGGGGCAGAAAGAGGAGACAAAAGCAGACGACAGAATATTGCTAAAGAGCAGGAAAGGAGGTGAAAGGAGACAATTTTAGAGAAGAAAATCTTTCGGTCGCTACCCGGATTCGAACCCAGAACCTTTGACTGAGAGGCCAACACCTTAACCTCTGGGCCGCGAGAGCCTAGATTTCCTACTCTGATTTTGTCTTTTGAAGTAGCCTAAATCTGAGAGTGGGTGGTTGGCGGATGCTCTGGCGTAGTTTATGCTTTCTCTTCTACCAAACATCTACCTTCTGTATTAGTATAGATCTCTCCTTCTCCTTCTTTGTGATTTTTACTCTTTTGTAACACCTTTAATCTCCGGAAATTACATAACATAAGTGTGATGCAAATGCCACAAAAACTTGCAGAAAACAAAACATAAATGGGAGAAGGGAAAGGGGTGAGAATATTAAACGTACGTGTAAATGCCGTAATTCTGTACATCGGACCGGTTTTTACACTCTCTTGAAAAGGTGATAATAATATTATGTGTATTTACCGTAATTCTGTACATGCATCGGACAGGTTTTTACACTCTCTTGAAAAGGTGATAATAATATTATGTGTATTTACCGTAATTCTGTACATGCATCGGACAGGTTTTTACACTCTCTTGAAAAGGTGATAATATCAAGTGTATTAACTAAGTCTGGACAAGAAGAAGGGTTCACGATGGTTCATCTTCTTCTTCTTCTCGATTGCACCACACTTAAAAGTCCGGTATCTGTTATATTATTGGGCCGTCCTGCTCAGTTCACCTGTCGACCCGTACAGTTTCTTTTGTAGTGTCAATTAATTGTCAATGAGGTTTGTTGGCCTCGTTTCCTGTCTCAGGGCCCTGTGTGTCTTGTAACGCTGCAGGATTGTGAGATTAGTAGATCAGCACTTCTGGGTACTGGGTACCATAGAAAGGCCAAAATCTTGAGGTGTATAGCGTAAAACTATACAGATGTGTGAAGAAAGTCGGAATGTCGCATTTGCAGCAGGTTATTTTGTTGTACGTTCTTCGTTTTCACACGTACACATCTCTGTCTCTGTCTCTGTCTCTGTCTCTGTCTTTGTCTCTGTCTTTGTCTCTGTCGCTTTCTTTCTCTCTCTCTTTCTCTCTCTCTCTCTCTCTCTCTCTCTCTCTCTCTTTCTCTCTCTCTTTCCCTCTCTCTCTTTCTCTCTCTCTCTCTCTCTCTCTCTCTATTTCTCTCTCTCTCTCTTTCTCTCTCTCTCTCATTCTTTCACTTTCTCATTATATCTCTGTGTCTCTGTACACATATCTCTATCAATCTCAAACTCGCAACTTTGTTTTCGAGAATAACTGTTTCTTCAAATTTTCAAGGTGAAAATGACGAATCATACGTTTCCCAAAAAAAAAAAAAAAAAAAAAAAAAAACCTTTAAAAAAGTTAATCTTATGTCGTAAAGATAAGTTCAAGGGCGGTTGGTGGGGGCTCTGGTGTGGATTACTTCTTCTTTCCTGCCAAACATCTGTCGTCCTTATCTCTCCTTCTTTGTGTGTGTGTGTGTGTTTGTTACTCTCTTGTAACACCTCTAATCTTCGTCACTTATATTATAACCTAATTGTATCACAAGTGCTGTAAAACTCTTACTAAAACAGAAAGATAAGCTCTGCGAGTTGTACGTTTAGCAGGCAAATGCTATATCATTACCATCATAGCGCGAGCCCGCTCTAAAAAAAGGTTTTGTAACATGATAGTTTCCTATCTCAGGAAACGTGATAGAGTGATTAACCCTATCCGTACGTTGTGTTTTACTATCGTATCCGTTCGACGTAGG
>NW_004797932.1:103392-104435 GCF_000002075.1 Aplysia californica | reverse complement strand
CCCTCTCTCTCTCTCTTTCCCCCTCCCCCCTCTCTCTCTCATGAATCCATTATTCTCAACACACGTCTTCAGTTCCGAATCTAGTTCTCCTGTTGCCTTCCGATGAGTATACATTGTAATAGAAAAGTACAAGAACAAGTCAAAGCAAGGGGGGGGGAGAGATTGTGTGCGTTTAAAAAAAAGTAACAGCAACAATAACAGAACGCCTGCATGGATCTGTGTATCCCTAAAAACGTCGTAGATATCTAAACGTAGCCTATAGAAAAAGGCTGCCGGAAGTGGATCTAGGCCGTTATACTAACTTTTTAACGAACGTGTAATTTTAATCTCTTGCTCCGTTTAACCCTATCCGTACATCGTGTCTTACGATTGTATCCATACGACGCGGGGAACTATGTGCCACCACTTTCCAAAGAGGAAATTTACTCGTTAATCCGATCCGTACGCTTTGCATACCAATAGCAGTCTTCCAAAATGATTCTTTTTAAATACTGAAAGTTTCATTCAAAAATATCCTCGTACTTGATCTAGAAGTATTCTAAAATGTGAAAAATAAAACCCCAGGGATACAGAATTACCCCCAGGGCGTACGGATAGATAGGGTTAATCGGGATCCCTCAGCTGAGATTGTATTTCCTGTGACCCCTGAGTGTAAAAGATCCGGGCAACCGCTGACAATAACACCAGGATGAAAGTGTTCCCGGGGTTAGCAAACAAAACACACAGATTAAAACAAAACAAGTCCAGTTTTATTAGGTCAGGTCTATTTCTTATCAGCCGCGGGGCCAGTGGTTCATTCGTTCGGTCACGTAAACACTGTAGTAATGTAGAATGTGAGGCAGCGTGGTGAAATCAGACACTTGTCAAAATAGTGAAATTGAAAATGTGAGGCAGCGTGGTGGAATCAGGCTCTCTTCAATTGTTGGGCATGTAGAGTTATTGGTATCATCTTAAAGCTTATTCACTTGCCTTTATTTGGAAGAAAAATTATCCATTTATCTTGAATACAAGTCGAGATATTGCAAAAGAAGGAGGTGTGGGTC
>NW_004797932.1:99803-101015 GCF_000002075.1 Aplysia californica | reverse complement strand
TGTGTGTATGTGCACGCACGGGATAGCGCAGGGTGATGACAACAACAAAGGCTGCGGGCGGGTCCAAGGAGAGGTTGTCTTGTCTTACAGTAGAATTATGTGAGGCAGCGTGGTGGAATCAGGCTCTCGTCAATTTTTGGGCATGTGGAGTTATTGATATCATCTTAAAGCTTGTTCACTTGTCTTTATTTGGATGGATAAAATATCCATTTATCTTGAATACATGTCGAGATATTTGCGAATGAAGGAGGTATATATACAGAGAGAGAGGGGAGGAGAGTTAACAGTTAAGACAAGACAAAAAGAGAGTGGGAAGGTGGAGAACAGGCAGAGGAATTAAAGAAGAAAAAAAAGCTCAGGGCGATGGAGTGGGTTACAGACGAGAGATAAAGATAGAGAGGGGAGAGAGAGAAGGGGGGTAGAGACGCAAACACACAGGCAGACAAGGAGAAGAACATGAACAAGAACAAGAAGAACAAGAACAAGAAGAAGAGTAAAACAACGATAGGCGAAAAAGACTAGACAAAAAAACGATCTTTTTTTTAATGCAGGGCACCATCGGACACGAGGAGTAAATGTTCAGTTGAAAAAGTGTAACTCCAGTCGTGGCTGACCTAAGGGTCACTGAAGGTCACCGAGAAAAGTGGCCAGGTCAGACAGGTAGAGGTGAGCAAAATCCGGATAATCTATAAAAGGATAACCGGATAATTCTCAATGAAGCTTTTATCCGAATTCAGACTCTAAGAACTAAGTTCCTGACCCGTTTCCAGAAGTGGGTGCTCCCATTTGTTGAAGAAGTGCTAACCCGTTTGCCGGAGCGGTTCATAGCATAATATTATTTATTATAATTTGCCGAAGAGGTTCACTGACGTTAACATATTATTATTCGGATTTTTCTAAAGCGACTCGTTGCCCAACCCGACCAGACTGATGATCCCAATATAATAGTCAGGATCTGAACAAAGGGAACTTACTGGTCCTAGACTTGACAAAGTCAGCAGATGGTTTAGAATCTGAAATCTTATTTCTAATTCTTATCTTTCGATTTCATTTCCAGCAAAATTGTAATCAATAATGAGATTTTGTTTGAATCGATTGAACGAAAACATTCAGTTTGAGGATTGGATGGCGGAAAAGTTTAGCCGTACGTGACCGCAATGCCACTAGGAGCAGTTTTTTAGGTCAACCTGTCATTGAAATGATTGCCAGTGC
>NW_004797932.1:95144-96415 GCF_000002075.1 Aplysia californica | reverse complement strand
TTTTGTGTTGTTTTTGGGGTGTTTTTTGGAGGAGGGGATTTGGTTTTTTTATTGTTGTTGTTGTTGTTTTTGTTTCGTTTTGTTTTTTGTTCGGTGTTTTTTTTTGTTTGTTTTTTTGTTTTTTTTTGGGGGGGTTATAAATGTTTTCGCGCTCGCGACTGCATAAGGTCATATTTTTTATGAGCCCGAGGAACTCATCAAGCATTTTTAGTTGGTAGGAAATTTTGAATTTTGCCCGGGTGGCGGCCGAAGCCTACTCTTATCGATTTTAGACGACCAAGGGATCTTTACCGTGCGTAACTTGTGCCCGTGTACCTCCGAGATTCTTCGCCCTTGTCCGAGAAAACTAGGAGTAGATCTTTCCTACCAGAAGATCAGAGGTGTGGCTGAAAGACAGAATTAGAAACTAGCCAAGGGGTAGCAGTAGAAAGGCTGCAGAAAGAGTCAAGAGCCCAGAGGAGGGGGAAAAGGAGGTGAGGGGGAGGGGGCAGAAAGTGGAGACGAAAACAGATGACAGAACATTGCTGGACAGCAGGAAAGGGGGGGGGGAGAAGACAATTTTTAGAAAATACAATGTTTCCGTCGCTACCCGGATTCGAACCCGGAACCTTTGAATGAGAGGCAAACACCTTAACCTCTGGGCCACGAGAGCCCTCTCCGAATGCAATGCAAAATCTTTAATTAGGACATTCATGTGCCCCTCTGCCCTCCCGACATTATTCATACCAAAGACTGTTCATAACAAGATGGTTCACTCGGTCAAAAAAGTGTCCGCGAAAGTCCGCGCATTGCTTCAGATGGCGCTGCAGTCTTTGTTTTGAGGCTCTCTTTCGTTTCTCCAGAAGAAGAATAGAGGAATAGCACAGTTTCTTGGTTTCGCTTTTGCTTTTTGTTTTTCGCACAAGTAGGGTAACTCTGATCGCAAAGTCCGCACTTTTTCGAAGAGGCGCCACTGGATTTTGAGGACATTTTTTTAATTGGCTTAAAGAGAGGAGTGAACTATCTTGTTGTGTACGATCTTTGCTCATACACATTATATGTGTAAACACGTCACGTTCTTCTTAAACAGGCTTTGCCGTGGAATCCACAAGGAAAACGTAAGAAAGGAAGACCAAAGATGACAGGGGGCGAGAGGCACAAGAGAAGATGGAAAAGGCGGGGACATGGAAACAGAAAAGATGCACAGGACAGGCTTCGCTGCAGAAATGTTGTTGATGGCCTATGCTCCACTGAGAGTTAAAAAGGGCAAGAGAGAGAGAGAGAGAGAGAGA
>NW_004797932.1:92032-93479 GCF_000002075.1 Aplysia californica | reverse complement strand
GGAGAAAATTTGTATCGAGTAACTCAGTACGTCTTTCTACTGGAATCTTGTATCCCTCTCGGACCAGGTTGGCCTTGCACATGCAAGACAGGCAAGGTCGGAGTTTTAGTAAAAATTTTACCGCACTTGCAACACAATAACACAAAAAAAGAAGGAGAGGAGATAAAGATGATATATGTTTAACAGGAAAGAAGGAGCAAACCACACCAGAGCACCCGCCCACCACCCACACCACAACCTTCACCTTATTTGCATTTTACATGATAAGAAATATTGATAATTGTTGTCAACATAGCTATTGACAATGACTTAAGCTATATTTGGCAATAGAAACGGAGCTTAACAATAAAAACGACAACAACAATAACAACAACAACAGCAGCAGCAGTAACAACAACAACAGCAACAACAACTACAACAACAATTTGGGTAAAAGGGCGGCACCTCTAGTCAGTACAAAGTCCACTACAACAACATCTGGTTCAAGAACAAAATTTTAACGGGCATGGTCAGCCAGGCATGAATATACGACCAGATCTACATACGTAGAAAACCATTGCTCTTGACAGCCAGGCTAAATGGGCCATAACAGTACAAAGTTCAACGAGGCCTAAACTTAGACTGCTGAAGAAACCCGAATGTCGAGGCCGTCTGTACCTCTCTACCTCAGTTTGTGTACTCGAGTCCAAGAATCTAAAGTATCGCTACTGCTTCAACAACGACTACTACCGCAGCCCTCTATGGAAAGACTCCGCGTCAAAATACGGTCACGCTGGGTCACGCTGCTTCCGAGGTCAAACAGATGGCGAGGAGAGGCGGTGGACTTTGTACCCAAACAAACGAAGTCGCGAACACCGCCCACCTTGTAAAATAGGTCAAGCCATGTGAATGAACTCAATACCTCTCGCCGCCAGCCAATCGCTGGCCTGATTGGTGCGTGCTAGGGGAGAGGGTCGGGTTGTGGCCGTTTGGTGTGATTCCGCTCGTCGAGCGCAGCCAGCCAGCGCTGTCGCCGTGATGTCGTTTGGTGCGAATTTTTTTGACGAAGATAGATCGTCTGATTGAGACTTGACTGAGGAGGAATTTTAAAAAGCAGACGAAGGGCGGTCGATGGGGGATCCCGTGGACGAAAACATCAAGTAGAAAGTGTGTGGGAGGACGTGTGAGGTGTGTGAGGTGTGTGTGTGAGGGGTGTGTGCGGTAGGTCTTGCAACAGAGAGCTTGGTGGGTGTGTGCGTGCGCCCGCGCATGTAAACGCATGCTGAGGCGGTGCATGACGCATACTGATTAGTTATATAGTAGAAGAAAGGGAAAGACGTGGGCGTTTTTTGTTTTGTTTTGTTTTTGTTTTGTTTTTTTATCTAAGGGAAACTGCAGGAGATGCGGGTGAAAGGGTAAGAACAAAGAAGAGGAAAAGGTTAGGATCAGGAACGGTCCGAGTGGGGAG
>NW_004797932.1:86853-88294 GCF_000002075.1 Aplysia californica | reverse complement strand
TAAATAAAACAAATAAAATAAATAAATAAGAAAAAAAAAGAAAGAAAGACAGACAGAAAGAAAGACAGAAAGAAAAACAGAAAGAATGAAAGAAAGAAAGAAGAAAGAAAAGAAGAAAGGGAGAAAGAAAGAAAGAAAATTAAAAAATATTATCCATGGTTTTAAATAAAAAGTAAAAATCATGACGTCACAGTAACCTTTTTATGTAACCCCGATGGGACTATAGACCCCGAATAATGCGCGTATAGTAAGTAGGTCAAGTGAGCTCCGAACGTAGGACCCAAGTTTACTTTGCCATAATAATATGACCCCACTTAGAATCGCATGTCAAACTGAAGCATTGTGGGTCAAGGAGGTAACGTAAGACGCTTTCATGAGAAGACGTGAAAAGATAAGATCAGGTTTCCTACGGGCCTGTTTGAAAAAAAAAATAGGGGCTGTCAGAAATCACACGAGACGACGTTAAAAATATAACTTGCAGCTAGTCTCTAGATCTAGATCTAGCTCTGCTACCGGTATTAATTTACATTTGTACTTTTACAATATTTCATCATTATTCTTCTCACTGGTTTCCTGAGAGAGAACTGGATCTAGATCTAGATCTATAACTTTTTTTATGCTTTGCTTTCCAGCCCCAAAAGGGTAGAGATCTATAAGCGGCGGATAAAAGTAAAGTAAGCTTTGCAGCCAACATAATAGCTATGTTTATAGTACTTTATACCATTAGGATAACGGGTTCCGTCAAGTGTAACTAACTGGTATCACTACTCCATGCAGTGGGGATGTGTGGGTCCAGTGTGGGAGCAGCAGGGGGCAACGACACATTAATTTTTTCTGTTCGACTGTGTCCTAATAGAGCACCACACATCTAACCCAGGGCTGGGAAACGGGAAACACTTTGGCATTATATTAATATTTATTATGACCCAAGAGCAGCTCTCTTTGCTAAAAGTTTCAGTTTTGTGCGGCTCGAGGGATACACTCGGGGTATGGGGAAGTTGCTGGATGTTGTTTTGTTTTTTTATTCCAGTTACATAATATTATGCTGAAAAAGTACCTGTTGGGACGTTCGTCAAATTAAAAAAAAAAGGTGTGGCCTTGCACCTTGCTGTTCATGACCCAGTGGAAGAGACCCCCTGATCCGAAAGTGTGCCCATCCTTGATCTACGTAGTTCACACTACCATGCACGTCATTCGTGCCTCCACTGACTCAACTGACTTGTCCTTTCACCCCCGACCACCGTTCCCCGCCAGGACCAGGTAGTCAGGTAGCCAGCCCACCTCCGCTGACGTATGGTTCATGACATGTCAATGTGGTCGGTTTTAAGCACAAGGGGGCTATCCCGAAAAAAACCAGTTTTGAGAAAAATCGAAGGTTAAGTTTTTGCCCCTTGTTCAGTTTCTTTAAAATAGAAGGAGAGTTTTCTATATATATATATAT
>NW_004797932.1:74493-86730 GCF_000002075.1 Aplysia californica | reverse complement strand
TATATATAGCCAAACAAATATACCCACCAGTGAAACCAAACTTCTCCTCTATAGGTAGGGCAATACGCACTTTAGGTGTAGGTCAAGATTTCTGGAAACCCCCGAAATCTGGGTTAGCCCGCTTGTCCTAAAAAGCGACCATGTATTCATCATGTATCTTGTTCAAGCAGGGAACGTGACCAACAAACCGTCTCCACCGTCCTATGTACATCAACAGTACATATTGTACATTGCTTCCTCTTTGGTGATCTTCATACCAGAGAGGTCGAATACTAAATACATGTACCACGTACTAGCTGTCGAACCTGCACTAACGGCCTCGTGTCCAAACGACCAATTCCCACCAAACGCGTTTTTTTGTTTTCAACATAGAAAATGTGTGTGTTATATTATGACCCTGTTCAAGCCGTTCACTTGTCTAAGAGAACCATGACTTTACAGTGGAATCTGCTCTAAACTAACCAGCCACGTGCTGTCCACATGACTAGATCTAGTTGCCACCTTGCAGTGTTTGTTTTGGTTGGGGTTTTTTTTTTTTCTCAATTGGTAAAAAGTAAAGTTGTTCCCGCATCCGATCCGGACACTGGGGATTGCCTTGTTAGTGAGACAACTTCCTGGGCCTTCGGCATATTGTGGTAGGGTGGTCAGTTCCTTTCCACGCCGCCTTTATTTCCCTAACTCAAAGTCAGGTACCCATTACTGCCGGGTGGGCAGGAGGGGGCGAAAACAATCCGTGTCCGAACCGTGGCTCGAACCCGGACTTCTTCTCATCTTTTCAACGATGGGTGGCCCACTCTTGAGCTACAGTCGATTATTATAATATGCTCTGACAGTATCGTGCTGTCCACATGACCAATTCCAACCTTGCCGAGGTTTTTTTTTCAATCCGTGTATATAATGGCCCTGTCCAATCCGCTCACTTGCCAAAGAGAACAATGTCTTTACAGTGGAACCTACTCTGAACTATCCAGCCATGGGCTATCCACACGACCAATTCCCACCTCGCAGATTTTTTTTTTTTCCAATTATATATTATTTAGGCCTATACATATTTGAGAATAATGGCCCTGTCCATGACGTCCACTTGTCAAAGAGTACAAAGACAACTACTTTTCACCTCATCTTTCCAGCGACGGTTGACCCAATCTTGGATTACAGTCGACTCGAACCTATTCTAACAGCCACCTGTCCTAACGACCTTGCAGGGTTGTAGTTGGGTTTTTTTTTCAATAGCAATGGTAGACGTTAAACTTTATTGAACATTAATTTACTATGTTCTACTCTGAAACTGAGTTTTCCATAATGTGATGATCATTTACAGTTGACCCAGATTTTGAGTCGAGTACGTGCACATACATATGAAGAGAATGTTGCATAACACCATGAGGTTTTGATTGCGACTTCGTTATCAATGACAAAGAATTCTCAACTCTAACCATCACTTTCCATGTAATACAAGCCCGTCTGCCATGCGAGATCCCAGGCAACAATAGAAATGATGGATTTTGAGTCGAGTACTGTACATGTACTCAACTAGGGCAACCTAAATGTAAAGGTCAGCTCCGCTGATGCATGATTTTTTAATTTTTTTATTTTCATGGATTACATTTCCCCCCTGCCTTTGGACAGACCACAAATCTCTTAACGAGCGACATTTGCAATTCGCCTCTCTACAGCATCCACACAGCTCCAGCCATCAGTGAAGTGTCCCAATAAAAGAAAGAAGTGAACATCTGTCGGCTGCAGGCTTACTAAACTGCCAATGTGTCTCAGTTTTATGTGTCCTTCAGTTGAATTTCAGAGCGTTGTTTTGAATTGTTGATTAGAGGGGTTTTTTAGTATCGTTTGTTTTATGGCACTTGCAACACAATAAGGTCATGTAAGTGCTGAAGATTAGAGTAGAGTAGTTACAAGAGAGTAACAAACACAAAAAAGAAGGAAAAGTTCTGAGAAGAGATCAGGACAATAGATGTTTGATTTTGATAGAGGAAAGAAAGATCGGATCGAACCACACGAAGACACCCATCAACCACTCAGTAAGATTTTAGTTTAGTTTTAGTTTCAGTAAGAATTTTATGGAACTTGCAACACAATAAGGCCATATAAGTGCCGAAGATTAGAGGTGTTACAAGAGAGTAACAAACATAAAAAAGAAGGAGGACAGATAAAGACGATAGATGTTTAATAGGAAAGAAGTAGCAAACCACACCAGAGCACCCGCCAACCACCCACAGTAAGATTTTACAGCACTTGCAACACAAATAGGTTATGCAAGTGTCGAAGTCGAAGATTAGAGGAGTTACAAAAGGGTAACATACAATCAATTGAAACAAAGGACAAGAGGAGGAGAGACGAAGACTACAGATCTTTGATATATGAAAGAAGGACCTCCAACCACATTTCACCACCAACGGTACAGACAGTTTAGTTTTTTACGGCACTTGCAACACAATAAAGTCATATAAATGCCGAAGAATAGAGGTGTTACAAGAGAGTAACAAACACAAAAAAGAAGCGACGAGAGATAAAGACGATAGATGTTTAATAGGAAAGAAGAAGCAAAACCACACCAGAGCACCCGCCAACTACTCATTCAGTACAGACAAGCACAACAGAATCACTGAAAATCTGAAAAGGAAATAGAGAGAAAAGACTATTGAAGTCGTAGCAACCAATTACTGCTCCAAGGAGCCATGATGATGAAACGATAACTGAAACAAAAAAAAGGAACAGGTTGGATTATAATAAAGACCGCTTATTTCAGAACACACAATCACTTAAGAAACAAATCGGATTCGTCAAGAACATATTTTTTATTTAATGCAAACAGTAAAAAACTGTAATAAATAAGTATATATATAATAATTTAATTATGTGCATCAATCCCGCAATCATGGGATAGCTACATAAAAATTTGATCATTTGATTGACCTACAAAGAACCCTCTTTATGCGCAAATCATTATATCCTACAGAAGATAATCTTTACCACCCACTACCCCCTGCGTACAGATACAAAACTACATAAAATCACCAGAATAAAATTATAACCTTATAACATGTTAGTGTTACTCCACCATGTTAACCACCACAAATCTAGTAGTAGTGTTTTTTAAAAAAATATTCTAAAATTATCAAAAATTGAAAATAGGTATACTAATAATACTAGTACCCTTGAAGCAACAGCCCCATTGGAAATCTAAATTTGCTGTGGCTGAACTGTTTCCAATAAATAAATTAAACAATCAGTGCAACATTTGGATTTTGAATTAAGTTATCATAGAAGTAAATATAGCCTAATACACGTATACGTGTATACATGACAGGGTCTTCAGCACCATAAAATTCAATTACAACAATCATGACCCAAGTAAACACATAAATATTATGTGTATTGAACACACAACTCTCCACACACAACTCTTTAGTTTTCATAAGAGTTTTACGGCAGTTGCAACACATTTAGGTCACATAAGTGCCGAAGATTAAAGGTGTTACAAGAGAGTAACAAATACAAACAGGAAGGAGGGGAGATAGAGAGGATAGATTTTTTAAAGGAAAGAAGGAGTAAACCACAGCAGAGCACCCGCCAACCACCCACTCCCACGGGACTCCTCTGGAGTGGACAAAGTGGTGTGCAGCGTGTGAAGGCAAGCCAGTGGGAGGAAGAACATTTCATTGACCACTTTCACCCAAACACAATCAGCGACACATTCAGTCTCGGCACACACTTTCACCCAAACACAATCAGCGACACATTCAGTCTCGGCACACACTTTCACCCAAACACAATCAGCGACACATTCAGTCTCGGCACACACTTTCACCCAAACACAATCAGCGACACATTCAGTCTCGGCACAGAGTCCTCACCCGGCTACACAACAAGTAAGACTTACACACTTTCTGATCCCATTTACAGACAATTTATAAGACGATCAGGTCACTGTATCACTTTCCTGAACAAATATCATACATTCACAGCTCCCTCTTCGCAATAAATAAGTTTTGTTTGTTGCATAATGTCTAGGCAGTTCTATGCAGATTGATTTCCAAATAGTACTGACACTCACATTCATGCCACTATCTTATTATTTTTAATTTTAAAAAAATATTTAAAAAAGCAAATTCCAGGGCAGAGGAAAAGCAAGTCCTGATTCACTGCATCTTGAAAGATGTTCATTGAAGGCATGTTGACATTCAATTATTTTTTTTTATATTATACTATGAATACTACCATAATATACCATATATTGTCAGAATCTTAAAAACACAGACCAAGTCTAAAGAAAATAAAATGTGCAGTAAGCCTTAAAAGTTATTTTACTTGAAAAAACAACAACTCAGTGTACAATAATGCCTCCCTAGATTGAGTGCATAATTTATGACTACAAATGTCTATCTAAAAGAATGGAGGAAAAAAAAAGGACTAAAAATCACAATAGGTAAGACATGTAATATATTGCACAAATCAAGCATCAACAGACAGTGTCTGTTCATCAAGTCCTCTTATCACAGAAACCCAAAATCTAAAGGACCTAACCCCTCCCCCCCAATCAAGACATACAATTTTTCTGTTCCCAAGAGCTATCAGTGGTTGCAAGGTTCACCGTAATATCTACATTGTTAGATAAATGACTGACAGCCCCCTTTAAATACAGGCAAATAAGTGTTCTGCTACATTCTTTTATTCGTAGTTTGAAATATGAAAAAAAACTACATAAATTAAGAAAACAGATGACTATCATTTAACAATTTATTCATTCTTTTAAAAAAGGTCCTAGCAATACGCTTCTTCAGATGATGCACACTAAGTTCTTTAACTTAAACAGGATTTGATTTGGACAACTTCTCTATCAATCTTTCTATTCATGATCAAAATATTTCAGACACAAAATGCTGACTTGCACTTGCAGAAATTCAATCCCCGAGCTGGCAAAAACAAGCATACAACTGATCTGATCAAAACAAATCTACATGAGCAATCACCAACCAAAAGTTGGTTAATATAACAAACTTTTAACATTTTCGTCTTTGCAGACAATTTTCAAAATTTAATTTTTTTCCATGAAAAAAGGCAGAAAAATTAAACGAAACAAAATAACACCTTTAAATGGTTTACTTTAAACTTAAAACTTTGGTTGTTGTAATGTAACTTAAAATTTTTTTAAAAAAATCAAGTAAGTACAGATGTGTGCATTTAAAGTTTGAGTGTGTACATCAGAAAAAAGACATTTAAATGCTCTCTAGCACATTACATTGTTTGGTTGTAAGAAACATGACACTACCCCAAACAGGTCGACAAAGTCACGAGTGTTTTCGACAAAGTCACCAGGGTTTGCTTCTCGCACATCATAAACTTAAACCACCAGTCTTGAAGAGAGAACAGAGATGAACAACATAGCAACACTACAGAGAAGACTAGTCGCTGTACACATGAATAATACTGAAGCACATGAGGTGAGGAATAATAAATAAGGTGATATATATATATACACGAGTATCAAAAAATTAAAATGAAAAGATCTTCTCGTGATGAGGGCATTGCATTGTGTGTGTTGCACCATCCAGATCATACTCATACCAGGACTTTTTCATTATTGGAATTTACAGTACATTTATAATCTGAATCCGTTAACTTTCAGGTCTGGGTAAGCAGGTAGAAGCCAAATAAGGACTGAATAATGGAGTAAAAAAGCAGCGAGCCACTACACAAAACTAAAAATTTTAAAAATTAATTAATGAAACCCTTCCCCTACACCATTACTATGAGAATGGACATTTGTCAAGAAAAAATTGTTAACAAAACAAGTGACTGCAACCATTCTTTTGGAATGATTAAATCAACTTCTAATACGCTTAGAAAATATATAAACATAAAAAAGACCCTTCACAAGAATTAATTTTGAAATAGACATATGAATTATTGTACTTACTTTACTTTACTTTTCCGATCCAGCGGCCATTTGGGAATAATTATAACCAGTTTGGCAATTTAAGAGTAGGGGCCTAACTATATTGGCATACGCACACAGACAATTTTCCATCATGTGAACAGAAAAATCTAGGCCTGAACAGGAAAGCCTTCAAGTGAATCCTTTATCATGTCCACTACACGGCAAGAAAATGAGAATTGATAACCACTACTAGTACTTCAGATTTTCATTTAAAAAAGCAAAACAAACTACCAGCACCATAACTACCAAGATCAATTTGAACTAAAATAGAAAAACCCTTAAATATTGCGATCGCTGCTGTGAACCACAAGATGCTACAAATTCTGATGAAAAAGGACTAGCATACATCCACAAAATGTATTCAATATTATAAAAACAAAATATCATAACAGTGAAATATAAAAAGGGGGCTCATTTTATGACCTTTAGCTATTTTGAAATCAGTTGCTTTTTGACATCCAGGCTGATGATTTTTTGCCATTGTTGTGGCGGCGAAGATGCTTGGCCAAGTGGTCACTGCGCATGAATCGCCGCTTGCAAATATCGCAAATAAATCGTTTCTCTCCGGTGTGCGTTCGATGATGACGTGATCGCTCATCTGATCGGGCAAAACTTCTGTTGCAGCCTTCCCAGTCACAGACAAATGGCTTTTCTCCTGCAAAAAAACCCAAAACAAACGTACACCGTTAGCTTGGAAAGACACTGGTCGACTGTGGGGATTCTCAGTTTATATATATATATACTATCTGTACTCTTACAAAGAGGAACACTCTGACTCATTCTGAGGAGTTGCCTCTTACAAAATAAAATATAAATTAGCATACTTCCCTCTATATATAAAAATAGAGGAAAAAAAATACAGATAGACAATTAATATGCCTTTGACATTCAGGTAAAAAATTAACTTTTAATTAGGCCTCCATTCAGAACTCCAACATGATCCATGGTCTCCATGCTCAGTGGAGCCACATTTGGGGCTGACTGAACAACAATATAGTGTGAAATACAAATTTAACATTTTAAAAAGGGAGGGGGGGGGGGGGGAGAGGTTCCAAATATAATTAAAAGAGGCATTCCATCCAAATTACTTAAATGCCTAAAACAGAAGAAAGAAGAACAACTTTTTACAGGTGACTAAAATACAAGTGTTGCACATCTTTTGAGTATTTGTACGGTTGTACTGTAGTCTCAAATGAACTAAAGAAAGCTTAACAACTCACACAACATACAAACGACAATGTCACAATAACAGAATGGAACAATACAGAAGAAACTTTAAGTTTAAGATGCAGACCACACAAGAGCAGCCACCAAACGCTCATTCATAATTATTTTGATGATAAAATTTTT
Source organism: Aplysia californica (assembly GCF_000002075.1). Classification (NCBI taxonomy): domain Eukaryota; kingdom Metazoa; phylum Mollusca; class Gastropoda; order Aplysiida; family Aplysiidae; genus Aplysia; species Aplysia californica. The sequence continues at coordinate 79,424 of NW_004797932.1, read as the reverse complement.
TAACCCCCCCCCCCAAAAAAAAAAAAAAATCATAAAGGCACTCACTGAATTTGTCTCTTCCCAGCCCCGCCCACCATGAAAAACCCCCAAAAAGGCACTACGATTGTTTTAAATTACTTTCAATCAACGTAACATGTCTTACCTGTATGTGTGCGGATGTGGGCTTTGAGATGAGAACTCTTGAAGTAAGTCTTCCCACAATCGGGTACGTGACACTTATGTGAGCGCCGCCGATGAAGGTCACTGAGCGAGACATCGTCAGATCTGGACTCCCCAGTGGCCACAGACACTGGTGCAGGGGCGATGGGATGAAAGTTAGCAGACTTTGCCACCATGGAGAATGTAGATAAAGCAGACCCTATACTGCTGGCAGAGCTGGGCTGAGTTACTTGATTCATGACAAAGACTTGAACAATAGGAGGCGCCGCATCCGCTCCTCGGTTGGATATTTGCAGGAGAGGAACGGTCATCTTATCCGACGGTAAAATCATAACAGGCACACTTGATGCGTTTTTCTTTTCGAATTGAGTATGTGGTTGTTGGACTAGATTTGGTGGTGAAGCTGTGCTGAGTTTCTGCTGACTGTGGAAGAGGGGATATTTAGTGCTGTGGTTTGGTCCAGGTGTTGACGATGGGGAGAGACCTGGAGTTGAAGAGATGCTAGGGGTGCAAGAACAGTTGGAACAGTTGGAACATCCGTCTGAAACACTGTCAGAGTAGTTGCCATGAAGAGGCGTAGAGTCATTTGAATACTCAAGTGCACAACGTAAGTTCACTGAATTGTCCCGTGATGAACTCTGAACTGATGGGTGCAAAGGTAATGGCATAGTCATGGTAACCTTAGCAGGAGGGTGCGCAGCATTCTGTGGTTCTGGTTTGTGGGTTTCACTGACCTTTTCCTGATCAAAAGTGTCACCATAGTTTTTAAAAGAGATAAATTTTGAATCTGTGCTCCGTCTGCTCTCTTGAGAATTGACAGAAATATAATCTGACTTGAGAGCAAATTCAAGATGAGAACCACCCGGTTGTGAAGGAGAGTCACTGCCAGATGAGGGCCCGTCTGAAGGAGAAGTACAGCTCTGAGAATTTTGATCTCCACTTTGCAAAGAAGGCGGCGGCGGGATGAAGAACTTGGGGGGCGGCTGAGAATTGGAGAGCTCGTCATCGTCTTGCAAGTAACTGGAATGCAACGGTGACTGACCAGCGTCGTGACTAGAGCCAGGATCAAGCGGAGTGAGACATCGTGGAAGTTCGTCTGCAAAGTACGGTGTGAGTGGACGATGAGCATCCAAGGTGCAGGACTCGCAGGAGCAGGAATGACCAAAGTGGGATAATGGCGTGGTGGGTGTCAACGGTCGCATTTGATCCAAAGGATAATAATGTTGGAATGTTTCCTGATTGTACGTAAAGGAACTAGCTTTCTCAGCGAGTGAAATGGATAGGTCAAGAGCTTTGTCCCCAGAGACAGAAGTGCTTGCTGAACACGACGCTCGATGAGGAGATTTTGGACGAGAAAATGTTGAAATTGAGGTGATATTGTTCTCAGCACACATTTCTTCAAATCTCCTTTTGTGTCCTCTAAATATTTTCTGGGACGATGATTTTGATGTAGATGAGGATGCTGACTTGGGTGAAACATCTACTTCTAATTTGGTAGGTGAAGCCGCTGACGCTGTAGCTGATTTTGATGATGGCGATGGTCTTGGAACAATGACTGGAACGGATTGACTTTGGAAAGCTGCACCAGATCCCATTACAAAATTGTAGTTGCTTGGGTTTTTCCCTTTCAAAAGCTGAAAAAATAAAAACAAAATGCAAGTTTAATAATCAAGAAATATCTTGTAGGTTTGTCGATTTATAAGCACAAAGCAGCTATCCCGAAATAAGCTCTTTTGAGAAAATCAAAGGTGAAGTTTTTGCTCCTTGTTCAGTTTCTTTAAAAAAGACAAGGAGGGTTTTCTCTATTATCAAACAAATACACACATACCAATGAAACCAAACTTCTCCTCTAAAGGTAGGGCAATGCCCACTTTTGGTGTAGGTCAAGATTTCTGGAAACCCCTAAAATCTGGGTTAGCTTAAAAGCGACCATATATGTGGTATTGGTTCCATGTGCTCAAGAAATATTTTGTTTAAAGTCAAATTCCAAATGTTAAAAAAGCAAAAAAAACCCAATAACATAATATTAGAGGTACATTTGTGAAGAGAAAAACTCACTTCTTTTCCCTCCCCCAAAAACATGGATTCCAGGGCTTAGATCTAGGGCATTTTAACAGCTTGCCAACATCATCATCGTTATACTACTTTCAAGTCAAGCGACCTTTATGATCAAGAAACTTAGTCGAGGAGAAAATTGTTCTTCCAAAATTAGCCATGCTTTTTAAGACTTTGTATGATGAAAATACACTTTCATCTAAATATATTACAATTACATCAGTCAGACATTATAACAGAAAAGACAACACACAGCCACATGTCAGGAAGGAATGCAATTTATAAAATCTTAGGCCAAAGAAGAAAACAGTATCTACCTGTTCCAGAGTGCTTTGTTTTCTCAGCGGAGGGGCTGGAGGGATTTGGTTCCCCTTGTTGTTCTCTTCCCTGTCCGGTAAAACATTTGCCATGAAAAGCAAGGACTCTGCAACATCCCGCTCCACGCCATGACAGGGAACTGAGCTCTTCATCTGTAATTGGTAATTAAAATTTAATTAGGCCTTATTATAATCATAATATTATGATATATGACGTTTTGAATTCTAGATCAGAACCAGACTGGTGAAGAAACCTTGCCTTACTTGCTTTCAAACCTTAAACAAAAACTCTAAAATGTTTGTTTTTTTAACCCAAAAACAAAAAACCCACATCACCTCTTTGCTAAATCAAATTTATGAATATCAGTCCTCAGTCAGTTCTTATCCTGACTTCCTGAACCTGCTTTCTCTAACCAAGATATCACGTTACTAAATAAATGACTACTAAAATCGAGGAGGTCTGGTTTGGACCACAAAATAAATAGGCCATAAATAATTACCAATAAAAACGATTAATAGATCTAGATTCTAGATCAAAATCTAGATTTCTAGATATAGATCTAGATTCTAGATCTAGATCTAGATCTACTTCTGTCAGACGATACAGCATGAGCAATGTGTCTGGCTCTGGAGTCTGGCATCCATCTGTCACCAGGGCCAGGAAGAAAGGACCGAGTTCGTCCTAAGAATAAAAATCTAGAGAGTCTAGGCTAGGACATATTCCTTGATCTAGATCTAGATCTATATATAACAACAATAAAAAGTACTTATCATAAAGAAAGCAACTGGAAGTCTAAAATGTAACAAGGGTAACACAAGCAATTACATTTGAGATTGAAGTGAATGAGTCAAACGATGCTAAATAATCTTTTAGACAAGCGGACGCTCAGATGTCTGAAGAAGAAAACACTCTACATTGTAGAGGGCCTGAGGATAAAGCGGTTACAAACTTCAGTTAGATCAATCAAAACATACCTTGAAGTTTACTGAAGACGTTTGATATATGATGGAGACGTCAAGAAATATTTGTCACGTCCAACAACCGTGTTCATGTTTCGGTCTGTTGTCTGTTATGAAGTTAGAGCGAGCATGGGTCTATCATTTACCTACAACGCCTCCTGAATAGTAAATTTTCAAGGCGAGGGCGGGGACGCATCGGCCAATAAACGAAAGGGGGCATGGCCCGTTCGACCAATCAGCGAGAATTGTTCATGTGATCAGCGAGTGTGTCGGGTGTCCTTGTGTGCGTGGTTCTGAAATGGGAGTTCGTGATGACTCTTCGTCAGTGTTTACATCACGTGGCGTGCGCATTCCCCACACAGATTTTTGATTGGCCAGGTCCAAAGAACAGGTTTCATCAGCTTCAGTCTCATCCAATCACGAACGATTTATTTTTGTGTTACTTCGTCAAGGAAGGGCTTCCCCCGTTACAATAACGGTGTCAATGTGGCTCCTTTTGAGAAACACTGCGCCAAGAAGATAGAATTGAATGATTCTGAAAACTTGGAACAGAAAGAACAAATATATGAAGTGCTTTGTTTATCCCAATAGCATGAACAACGTTTATTTACTCAAGGACCCACACAAAAGACTATCACAAAAATACAAGTCCTGCGTGATCCAGATTAGTATCTGGGTCAAGGGAGTGCACGCAAACTGGGCTGACGGAGATCCCACGCTCTGAACTCTGAACCTCGTCTGACCTTGCTCGCTGGCTGACATGCTGATAAGAGAGAGAATCGATCCCGTGTATTTTATAACTCTTTTGGATGGTTATGTTTTGCTGATTGCTGTGGAATGAACCACAACAGAACCTAGTTGAAAATTGGAGTGACTGATACAGATAACGCCGTTCCGCTCTTTACCAGGTCCCATCCCTCGTATTACACAATGTAATTTTCCTTTCTTTGTTTTTCTTTACTGGCTCCCTTCTCGGTCGTGGCATCCATTAGAGAGGAGCAGGATATGAGGTCGACTGCACCGCGACGTTGTGTCTGGGCAAAGAGGTTATTATGTGATGTAACAGTGTAGTGCAAGGCCAGTGCAAGGTTTGGCACTGGGGTGGTTACATCACCAGCGATCGTGACAACAGAGGAACCGAAACACACACTTGCAGACACACACTCGTGCACACACACATACACACTCACACTTACACACACACATACACACACAATATACACACAATATACACACACATATACATACATACACACACATACACATGATATTGATGATAGTATAATGTTGCAAGCTTAAAGTGCTATCAGATACTAACACTAACGACTAACACCATTTATTTTCCCAGATTTTGCACATAAGATATACCACTGGAAAGCAGTGGAATCCATTTGAAAATAACCGGAGTTGGTGCAGAATGAAATTCTAAGAAACGCAGTC
>NW_004797932.1:71143-74299 GCF_000002075.1 Aplysia californica | reverse complement strand
TAGACAGACAGACGTGTGTGCCATTCATATCTGTACATGTAAATAAGAAACAAATTTTGACAACAGCGTTCCAGTGCAGCGAGAAAGAAGGCGTTGTTTGCTTCATTTAATTTTTTAGTAGGCTTGTTAACCCTATCCGTACGTCCTGGGATCATTTTGTACCCCCGGTCATGTATTCTTCACATTTTAATTTTAGAATACTTCTAGTCTGAAGATCTCTTTGAAACTTTCAGTATTTCTCAAAAAAATCACTTTGACAGACTGCTATGCAAAGCGTACGGATCGGATTAACGGGTTAATTTCCTCTTTGGAAAGTGGCACCACCCGGGGCAGTGCCACTGACTGAAGAGTCTTTAGGCCATTCCCAAAGGGGGGACATTTCTCGTTCAAGCATAGTAGAATTGTAAATGGGCTGACTCTTGTCACGCTCATAACTGTGCCTGGTCTACAACAGGGAACTGCTGCTTTTTCTTTCCTGATCCGTACTATTGTCATTTTCCTCTACTTCTTTTGTATGTTTGTCACTCTCTTTGCGACCCGCTTTTTCCGGGGTGCCTTGATAGTCGAAGCAGACCTTGTGCTGTTGAAGCTAGAGAGGTGAGCAGTCTAAATCTGATTCCCTGTAAAGACTTCTCTGTTGACACCCACCCTCACCCACCCCTTGGCGCTCATATGACCTTATGCAGTTACGAGCGCCGTAAAACCCTCTACTATATAAAAAATGAAAAAGAGGTGGCACAGAGTTCCCCACGTCGTATGGATACGATAGTAAAACACGACGTACGGATAGGGTTAATTAATTAGGCTTCTATGGACGATGACGAGGACGGTCCTGGTTTGTATCGCGACACGGACTTCTTGAACGTTTGTTGTTTTGGGAGTTTTCATGGTCTTTCACCAACCGTTGTGTCCTCTTGCACCCCTAGCATCAGCTGCTGTGTGGCGGTTAAATGTCATTAAATGAGCTTCGCCGTCTCCAGATTTACACTAGATCTACTAGGCACCTAGGTTTAAAAAGGAGATAACTGCATGGCCGTCGCACACAGAATATTATGAGTTCGATTTCCGTGTGAAGAAATTTGTTATCAAGTATCTCGACAGTCTTTCTGCTGGGATGTTGTACGTCCCAATCAGACAGATAGGATCAAAGTAGGCCACCTCCTAAATGATCTAAATCGTTCCAATTGGGGCGTGAAAATCGAAAATCATACCTTTGTCCTCCTGCTCTCATGACCCTAACTATAGAGTTTAAAGGAGCATTACACTTGAATAGTATCAAAATAGTAGGGGTTGCAAGGCTACGACCATAATCGACACAATTTGGGTAATCCAGGAGGTCGGCTGTTTCGACCCTATCCAAAGAGGTTGTTTGCTGTGGGTGGTTGAGCTCCTTTGGTGTGGTTTGCTCCTTCTTTTCCTATCAAACATCTATCGCCGCTTTCTCTCCTCCTTCTTTTTCGTGTTTGTTTCTCTCTCGCAACACCTCTAATCCAGGGGCGGCTGGTGGGGCTAAAAAGTGGACGTGCACAATTAAGCTATCGCATGCTGAAGATAGTCAAGGGCATAGTAAATGAGACGGTGTATAATTTTAGGATCTTTGGGTTGGTGAGGGAGGACCTCGTGCTTTTATTTTAATTCTTTTTACTTGTCACTTTGTTTGTTAGCTAAATGTAAAGCGTGCTAATAAAATGAGTTACTTCTCGGATCCAAGCCTTATGGAAATAGATACATCACACTATTAGGTGAAGTTTTTACTATTTTTACGTATGGAATGAAAAAAGGTACGTTATACAAAAAGAACGTGGCATAAATAGAAAATCTACTAATCGGACCCTATAGTGTCGACTTTTGGCCAATATTTCCGTTTGTGGATTGCGAGAAGTAAATCATTTTGTCAGCACGCCTCACAAATATCAATTTCGTTCATCCTGTAGATCTATTAGAACTGAACACTCAAAACTGTTCAAAGGCACAACTCATAGGACCTCCCTCAGGCTCACGGTCACAGAGTCACTTAAAATAGTGGCAAGACAGACAACAAACCAATCACAATTCACTTGAGCACTCCACTGGATTGCTCCGGGGCTCACATAATATTGGCAAAGAATAGCGTACGGTATATCGCGTTTATTTTTAGACTGCCTACTGTGGGCTATGTTTCGGCACTGTTCGGCAGGGGCACATTTGAGATGTGCCGTCTTATTAATATTAATGTACCGCCAAACTTGCTACGAGTGTCGTCATCGCTTGGGTTATCCCCAAGAGAGATTTATAGGTCATGTTATACTGTTGAATATCCTATTACGTTTAGCTAGAGCGCGTGGACTTTGGCATGGCATAGAAGATGTTTTACGGCGCTATAGACACAGAAATGACAGTTATGGCGCCAATGAGGACCTTGTTTTGATATAATATTTGGCTAGAGTTTGTTTCTGGCTTCTTTTATTTTTATTATTGTGGGTGTTTTACGTAACAGAACATTGAAATATTTTGGGCGGCACTGCACGACCGTGCTCTGTGGACGAACCGCGCCTGCTCTAATCCTCGGCTTTTATATGACCTACTTGTGTTGCAAGTGCCGTAAAACGCTTACTAAAACACAAGCTATATTATAACTAGAGCCTGTGGACGTGACGCCATCCACTTAGCCCTATCCGTGCGTCGTGTTCTACTATCGTATCCATACGACATGGGGAACTCTGTGCCACTACTTTCAAAGAGGAAATTTACTCGTTAATCAGATCCGTACGCCCTTCGCTTTGCATAGCAGTCTGTGAAAATGATTTTTTGAGAAATACTGAACGTTTCAAAGAGATATTAGTAATAGAAGTATTCTAAAATGTGAAGAATACAACCCCGGGGGTACAAAATGACCCTAGGGCGTACGGATAGGGTTAAACTTAAACGGGAGCTGCGTGTTGTGCCCATTCCGGGTTGCGTTCGTTGAGCAAAAACAACAGACATGCCGTGAATACTTTGCGGGGCGTCAAGATCCGATGGTGTTAGTGTTAGGAGGAAATCTAAGCTTGCACTGACATGTGAGGGCCAGGACGTTGTTTAAAGTACAAACGCTCGTGGGGACCGGATTGTGGGCTTAGATTGTTGATATAAATAGGGGACCGGCACGTCGGCCATGCTGTCGAGGGCAAGACACAC
>NW_004797932.1:69985-71043 GCF_000002075.1 Aplysia californica | reverse complement strand
CCCCCCCCCATGTCTGACACACGTGACGTCATTGCCACGAGCTCTAGTTCTATAATAATACTTGCTGGGCCCCCTTTCGATGAAAGGAATGGTCGGTGCTTTAATATCAACTAAAAGTCATTGGCCTACTATATTTACACTCTACTGGAATGGGGAAATAAATCTTGAGAAATGCAAAAAATTAGAAGGTCTAGATCTATACTCTCGAAACAAAATGCGCCTCGCGGAATCCGGATTTTCTAAAATTATAGAGACAGAAGCGTCGGCCTACCAAAGCGATCGGCGAAATAAAGAAATTTAGCTTTTTGCTGCAAAACTGTCTCTAAACTGAAAAAAAAACAACAACCAAGGGCGTCATGATCTGGAGAATATTTTAAAGAATTTTTTCGCGAAAACCAAATGTCGATCGATGCTGTCATTAAAAAGCCTTTTGAATAGCAAAATTCGGCCACCACAAATAGATAATAGATATAATCTCTTTGAACGCACCTCTGTCAAAGCTCTCCGGGGCTGAAAGGGAAGCAGACAGTCGCAGAAGCTTTGATTTCATGTAATACCGGAGGTGACTACTTTTTTTGTCTCCGGTAATTCAATGTACTTCCTTTCACGAGAATCAAGGTCACATCTTCAGCGTACAGTCGTGGGGGAAAGAGGGGGTGGGGGGGTTAACTACTCCAACACAGATGCTATGCTGGTCACAGATGCCACGATAAATCCATTTCATTTGAAAATGTGCCAGCCGTGTATCTGTAGTTAGTTGAAAACAGTAGGCCTATTTTTTAGGATTCCAAGTCCGGGCGAAAATAACTACATGTATACCATAATACCCTCCCCCCCTCAACCCCCACAAAAATAATCTAGCGAAACCAGGCACTATGACCACACTGGCAAGGGGTAGCCTTAGCTTACATTTTGTGTAGTTGATTTCGGAGTAAAAAGCTGTGGGATTTGACTCTTTTCCTGTGACGCTACAGCTATTTTACGCCTTTTTTATATTTTCGAGACATGGCTATTAGTATATTAGTCATTTCAGATGTGGCCTCTGTTTCCGAAAACTG
>NW_004797932.1:59439-69573 GCF_000002075.1 Aplysia californica | reverse complement strand
TTCCCCCCCCCCCCCCTTTTGTTGTTGTTGACAGACTGCAATGCGAAGCGTGCGGATCGGATTGAGTAAATTCCCTCTATGTAAAGTGGTGGCACAGAGTTCCCCACGTCGTATGGATATTATGTTTGCACATTAGCTACCCTCGGCTAAAGCTACTGATAATATGCTGACTTTAAGATAATTGAGGACATCTGTCACCGTCTGCAATGTGTCTTTTTACTTTAATTCCATAACACATGATCACAACAGATGTTGCTTCATTAAACATGTATATCGGTTAAGCTCGAGATTTTGGTCTAATTTCATTGTGTTTTCGTGGCTGATGCCATTTGAAATTCATTAGCATAAATGAGGATCCGTTTAGCTGCGTGCTCGTCAACCTTTTTATAGCCAGAGCAGCCCACTTTTTGCCGTCTGTATGAGGCTAACTATTTTCATCCCGCCCACTTGCATGTCGTTGTGTTTCGAAGCGGTTAAAATATGTCACTACCCGTACTATGGTCTCCCCCACTCACCTAACTTACCAAATTCCCCACGAGTGGGTGATATTGCCCAAGCTGGAAAGCAGTGCGCTGATATAGGCCTAATATACATATATACTGTGTGTTCTTTAACGTACCATTGCAGGAATTTTATAATAGCTTGTGAAAATGGGGGATTTCGTAAAGTTCCGGGGGTGTCGTCAGAATCCCTATCTTTCTTTCTAGGATATTGCGTTACTGTATAACCTTATTGTGTTCCTCTCATTCACCTCACCCATGATCCTAATCCCGGTCGGGGTAGAGCTCACCAACAATTATAGCGCGCTCTCCATGTAAGCTTTCTGTCTGGACTAGGATCGAGGTAAAAAATACATCATTGAGTCAAAGATATCCCCTTTCATGCGGAAACATGTTCGATCCTCCTAGATCTAGATCTGCTTCTTGCCTATACCAAAGATCTTATACAACTAAACAGATAGAGTAGCATGTAAGCAAATATCAATCCATCACAATTAATTATCTTTCTTTGTCTTTACGCACATCATTATAATTCTTTATTGCACCAGTCTCCGACGAATAAACGCTTCAGTACCGTTGTATTGATTCAGGAAGGTAGTTATTGGCAGTAAATTGTCGAATCGATAGCCTCTATTTGCCTTCAATTACAAATAGAAGACAGGGTTTATAAATAAACTGTAATAATATGGTAGTCGAGCTCAGCATTCTCGGAAAACCAGATCTGTAACAATAGGCTTATCAAAATTGAGTATTCTTCTCAATCACTCTTGCAAATCGAAAAAGGGCCCATAACAGATTAAATGTGCTAGTTTTCTGACTGCTGTGAAATTTTTCTACTACACGTGCTGGAACTAACCAATTTCCATAATATTTTTCCCTCTGCAGTATCGAACATTGTAAAATAATTATTGTGAAGTCGGCAGTTCCAACTACTACTGTCGTCTGCGATACTGTTATGGCGCTCAGCGCTGAATCAACCAAGTCGAACTAGAGTCTAGACATTGGTATGTTTCTGTGATTTATTGATTGTGAATTTGTAATTGTTATGGATGACATGTTTTCAATAGTTCAAGGGGTATATCAAGAAATATTGGCAATGTCATTACGTTCTCATTCACCTTTTTATAGAGCATGACATTTCTGTTTGTTATTCCCCTTTTCCCTCAGAACAGAAAAAGAAAAGACTGGGCCTTGGACATGGGCATAAAAAATGATTCATTTTAACAGTCTGATGTAATTTTGGCTGATTCTAAATAAAATTGAGAATGTCATTGTCTTTTCCTTACAAAAGGATGCAAATTTGCGTTTTTTGCTCTCATGAGGAAACTGTCCAGAAAGAATGACTGCAGACTGCTGGATGAGGGTTTGCATGATCTTCTGCCTGTCATCAGCTGTTTAGTAGTGCAGAGGAATTTTTTGTTTCACACACTGGTCCACTTAACTTTAACTTGAAAGCAAACGAAATAATGCATTGTTCTCAAGATTTATGAGAACTTAAGAAAATAAAATTATGCTATGCCATAACTTCTCTAGATCTAGAAATAGTGTGTGGATGTCAGCTTCTATTGGACTACCGTACCGTCAACTAATCGTCTAATTAAAGTCCAATTAACCCCTTTTTGTGACACAGGCCCAGGGTCAGTTTCGTTTGTGCTTCACCGGACACAGTTTTGAATCCCCGAAGACAAAGAATAGTGCTAGAACTACTGTGTCTTAAAAAGGAAAAGATTTCTTTGCATGGGAAATTTAGCCTTTCGCTGATAGTGAATCTGCGACGAGTTTTACGAAATGCGTAATTTAATAGAAGCAGGATGAATTCAAAGAATACAATCTATGACGAACAGCATTCATCATCATGGTCCTCGTGCTTCGCAAGGCATGACAAAGGCGTACATCGCAGCAGCGTCTTGGTTTCTTCAGCGTGTAAGAAAAAATGACAAATTGTATTTATGAATTATAGGTCACATAGGGGGGTTTAATCATACACCTAAGGGTAAGACTCTAGATCTAGATCTAGAGTGGCTTAAAGAAAAAATAAAATGCTGCATTTTTTTGCTTGGTGAAAATTTGTTGTTTATTTTAAAAACAACCTCTATACTAAATATGATAATTATTTAATTTCTTTTCAGTGGTCAAGAACAGATTTTAAACGTGTGAATGAAGCTGCTCACACTGTTCTTCAACAAGCTCCCGTAGACTTAATTCAGACATGGGACTTGTGAGGTGAACTCTGAATGAAACAAAACGAAGTTTGAGATGTATCTTCTACCACTAGCTGTATTTTCTTGCTCCTTGAGTGCCACTTGGTCATATCCGGGTGAGGAGCAGCATGAGATCGGAACACTGGCTGGAGATGTCCAGAACTGGGCGATGCTCATTCAGAACTATATCATTCAGGTGTGTGTGGATGTACCGCTGACTTTACTGTAAACTTAGGTCTATTTTACTCTTTCATAATGGATCCTGGGGCAAGAGAAAATGCAACCAAGGGTGTTTCCATTGGTGCTAAACCGTCTTTCTCTAATTGTAGGGGTGGTCGGAGGTGCCACCGGTAGGTCCTACTTCTTTTCTCTCTCTCTTTTTTGTTTCTGTCTTCTTTCTTGCCTTAACTTGGAACTTATAATGAATCGTTATTATAGTGGAAAGAGAGTCGCGAAAGCATCTCAGACAACATATAGAATAGAGAAGTGCCACATGAGCATCCCTGCTGTTGTTACAGGGGTAAAGGGGAGGTGGTGAGAAGCGGGCAAACAGCAGCTTCTTCCATCTTTACTCAAGTCTTCATGCTACATATAATTTTTCTTCTCTTTATTGGTTGAATTACGTATTACTTTTTGCTTATAATGTCCAATGATGTGTTGATCGGCTTAGAATTTTTACTTTTGAGGATAAAACACTGGAGTCCGCTTTAACTGAAAATGGTTACTCCGAAAACAGCGGGAATCTGATTCTGGTATAATATAAAATCCCCGATTGTTTTGTCTTCTTTTTCTCTGAGAAAACTTTAAGTCTAGCTGAAATGTACCCATTTCTAATCCATAAAGAATTTGGGAGGTTGTGTATCAGACCAATTAAATCTTCATTAGCAGCTCTCAAATATAAAGCAAATCATCAAGTCTTACACGTTTCAAGATAGCGAAACAGGAGAAAGAGACACGAGAACACAGGTGTGTCGATTGAAGGCCAGAGATAGACATTACCAGGGTACTGTTTACCAGTTTATCAACATCAATAGGCCTTCCATAGGCCGAATGAAACAAGGAGAGTGAATTTATGTCTGCTGTGCAACTTTCAGTTGGGCATTCCTATTGTCTCTGCGAAGTTAGTTCACAAAAGCCCTACATATGAGCACATGACCAAATGTGAGTGTTGTTGAGCTTTCTCACTTCTCTGGACGAGTGCAGAGCACAGTACAGTGTGCTAATCAACTCTTTATTTGGTCTGTTGTGTGTGACTATTTTGAAGCTCAAATTGCAGTTACTAAAAGAGGTCGACCCAGGTGAGAAAAAAACAAACAACTTTCATAATGTGAAGTTGCTGCAAGCATGGCGTTCCCAACTCTACGCTGTCGACAGTCATCGTTTTTTTGAGCAACCTCTCTAAACTGAAAACATGATTGAACCAAAAAAAACCAGTAGTCCGGCTAATTTTGATTTAGGCAGACTCCACAGTATTTAACACTTTGCGGTCACTTGGGACAATAATGTGACGGTGAAAATGATTTGTTCTGGTCACCTGGCACACTTATGTGTTAGGCCCGAGAAGTTGGTTGCAGTCACTCTCCTGACTGGGTGGGGGTATTTTGTACTGCTGGCTGTGTTACTGCAAAGGGTTTATGATATTCTTTGCCATCTTCTTATTTGGATTTCCATGCATATATATAGGCTTTGAAATCTTTCTTTTTCAATCTTTACTTTAAAAAAAGATTGTTTATTAAGTTTTTAAACATGCATACCTAGGTTTAATAAGATCGAGATAATTATAATGGTTTTTTTTTACCTGTTTATTAAAATTTTTGTTTGTTTGCTCCTTTTGTTTTGAAGCTTGCAAATGATGGTATAAAAAGGGACTTCACTCAGAGCTTTTTGGACCAAGCCAATTACATCTCGGAGAAAAAGGACGGCGGGGACCTTGTGCAGCTTGTGAAGGATACCTTGGGAGACTATTTTGAAAAGAAGAAAAGAGCAGCTCAGGTTAGTTTTTGGGTTTGTTTTAAAACTTGATTTATGTCGTGGCCTTTATGTAGTAGTAAGTGTGTATTTTTATATAAAGAACATGTTTCGAGTGTCCATAATGAAAATAAAGATTGTTTTGAGGTTTAGATAATGCAAATTCCCAAGAGCTGATGTAGAAATCAAGGAATGTACTCTCCTTTTGTTACATCCTCTACCCGAACCAAGGATCAGACATTTATTGTTATGAAGAATTGAAATATTACAGTTTCTTTCTTAGCAGCACCTCATTCCACCCACCAAGTGGTAATATGAAATAAAGTTTGAAAAATTGATGTGGTCATATCAAACGAAGAAGAACCAACTAGAGGCAATTGCGAAAACATTGTATAAAGGTAAAAACATCACTTTCTTTTCCCCCGTCTTGCAGAGGCTGGCTGGAAAGGTTCGAGAAGTGTATGATGAATATTACGACAAAAATGTGAGCACGAAAGCAGAAACTTTGAACGATCTTCCGCCTGATACCTACTATGACTCGGATATACCTGATAAACTGCCGAAGGATCTTGTTTTCAGCCCGTAAGTATTCAAAACTTTCAATTGTGAGTTCATTGTTTTATTTCTTCATTCAGTTTTTCAAGTGCTCATTCATTCTTTCATTTGATGTTTTTTAGTACACATCATTCTGCAACTTTTTATCTCTGACTGTATTCATGAACATGTTGTTTATGACTCTATTTTGTCTTTCTCACCCAGCTACTTTCGTCAGAATGTGAGTACCCTGAACTCAACAATCAAAATTGCAGATGAGGTACCAAGAGATGACCCACACGTCATCGACGTTGTTTTGTTGACACAGAAGTTGGAGGATACGTTTATTCAGAATGCAAATGAAGACCCACTTTTAAGGTAAGATGAGTCATGCTGCAGATTGATACGTAATACGAAAAACGAAAGGTTCTTCTTTATGCGAATGACAAGTCACTGTCATGGGGTGGTGAGTCATTCAACAGAGTGTGACATGAGAAGCAAAAACATCTGGATATTGTAACAAGATTGTGGTAATGTTACTGAATGTCTGTGTGGCTTTTCAAAATTTGATAGTACTTGCTTACAATATGAAGTTGAAAAGCAGTAAATCTAAATGTTGTGGTTGGATAATGGTAAATGTGTGTGGGGATCAATGTATGTTATTTGATAATACTTGCAGAATGAGTTGACCTGTTTGTGCTTTTCTAAGCTCTTCTATCACTTTCCATAATTTTAAAACTGAAACGTATATATGGTTGTCAGAGTTATAAATTGACCTTCCCTAGTTATGTTTTCGACCTGTTTATTCTGGATACTTAGACAGTGGAACATCATCTGTTCTTCTGTAGAAAACTAACTGATTTAAGGGGATGTTTTCTTCCCAAGCTACCCCACACATCTAATTGCCTCTACTCCTCAAGAAAACAATTAAAACAAACATGAAACTATTACCGAATGGCATCATGCAGAAGAGTTTACGCTCAGATGCTACTGGATCGCTAACAACAACATTCTGGATACTTAATGCACTGGCTTTAGGGTTCAGCATGGAGGTAATGGTTATGTCACTTGCTTTGTTGTCTTCGTGGTCCTAGTGTCTGAATGCTGGAGAAATTTTTTTTCTTTTTTTCCTTGGGGAATTTGAATAGTTCTCTGCTGCTGGCTTAAGTTTGGTGCAGACAGATGTGGAAATGTTAATGTAGCAGCTGCCTCTGAAACAGCTTAACGATGTTTCGAAAGAGGCTTTATAAATGCACAACCACTCTGATTTATAATAAATTAGCAATATACTCTTACGCCTGTATACTTTTTGGTTCTCAATCAAAGCGGGGAAAGTACTTTGTTTCTGCACTGCATTGCCTCTTCTCATATATTAGTTTAGTTTAGTTTTAGTAGGGGTTTTTCGGCGCTTGCAACTGCATAAGGTCATATGAGCGCCAGAAGATTAGAGCTGTTACAAGAGAGTAACAAACATAAAAAAGATGAAGGGGAGATAAGGACGATAGATGTTTGATAGGAAAGAAGAAGCAAACCACACCAGAGCACCCGCCAACCACCCACCTTCTCATATATGTCTCCTTCTGTATCAGTTAAATTTGAGTAAGAGTGTTACCATCCAGAATATACAAGTAAAAGCAACCAGCACTTGCAACACAAATAAGATCATATAAGTGCTGAAGATAAGAGGTGTTACCAGAAAGTACCATAACATAAAGAATTGAAGGAGAGATAAGGACGGTCTAGATGCTTTATAGGTGAAAAAGAGCAAACCACACTAGAGCACTGGTCAACCATTCACACACTGTGTATCTAAATCATCTGTTACTGAATTTTCTGTTTTTGAAAAGCCTTACATTGTTTCTAGGGTGGGGGGGGGCGTTAAAAAACAATTTTATGGTGCTTTCATATTTTTCAGAACATATTATTTCTTTTTGGAAAGGAAATAAAAATATGGTTGAAGCTGCCCTGTCCAATACAATCACCTGTACAAATGACAATTTTCCTCAGCCCCCCTTCACGTAAAAAAATGGAAAAAAAAAAAATCATTTTGGCTCTGTCCAAGATGTTCATCTCTCGAAGACAACCACTTTTCTCATGGACAATGGATGGTTGTCTTAGAGAGTTTCGACTGCATATTGGTATCTGGTCATTAAACGAAGGCAACTTCAGGAATCTTTTGTTTGATAGATAATCGAAATAATAAGAAAAGCCATACTTTGACAATCACGCCCATGTCCCCTTGCAGGTGGCAGTATTTTGGTTCTACAACGGGAGTAACCAGGTTGTACCCAGGCCGTGAATGGTCCACCAACTTTGCCGGGTTCTACGACGATTACGATCCTCGGGTCAGGCCCTGGTACATTCAGGCCACCAGCGGCCCAAAGGATGTCATTATCATCCTTGATTGCAGGTATGGATTTTTGTTTGAAATTAATGCACGACAATTTAATTCATGCAGTCTTTATGCAGGTACCTTTTTAAAACGCAAATTAATTCTCTATAATCTAATGTATCCTATGTGTCTTGTTAAAGCAATGGAGCCTCTGAAATTCGACCCAACAACTTTGATCCTACTTTTCATATATGACAGAAGCTTATTTTCTCATACAACACTGCTGTCATGACTACGTTGCTGAGGCTGGAAACCTGTTAACTTTTTGGAGATCTGTTTAAACAATCTGCCCAGGTGTGCAAAGATAGATCGAATTGAGATTCTGTATGATAAGATTTCTCGATGTGGCAGGTCTGTCACTCAGTCTGATGTAGGCCCCAGTTATAATGCTGGTGCTAATACAGGAATCAATGTGAAAATGGAGTGGTAAAAAAACTGTTACTCTGACTCCAAGAGCTTATATCACTGCTTAATCACTGAGGCATGCCAGATGTGTGGTATTTTTTGGCTTACTTTCTGTATCAATTGCCAATTTGCAATTCCATTACTGAATCATTTTGAATACATTGACATTGATAATATTTAACTCTTTACCTCTGTGGGGAGGGGGGGAGGGGTGAACCCACTGTGCCGGGCCCTTTCTTTGGTACTAAATCTAAAAATGACAAAATCGTCACCAAATGGGTCATTTAAATAAAAACAAGTGAACCTATATAGATAGTTCATCAAATGAATGAACTTTCGGTGAAAGAGACCTGTTTTTGGCAATTGCTGGAAAGCATTTTGATGTCGAAGTAGTTGTAAAAGAATCTGCCCTAGCCGCTGTCAGCGGCTCACAGGCACAGAGTATCTGACCGCGAGCCGCTGGGAGCGGCTTGCAGGAGATAAAGAGTTAAACATAACTTTAACTTGCGTCAAACTTGCGTCAATTTTGACGCAGTGAAAGGCAATGTTCTGTCATTTTGTAGACAGAACCAATATCATGCATATATATACACGTCTGTAAAATTGCATTTACTTTCTGAATTTGTCTTGTACAGTCTGTCTATGAAAGGTGAGAAGTTTTCCATAGCGAAAGCCGTGGCCAAGACAGTCATCAACACGTTGACGAAGCAGGATTATGTCAACGTGATCTGTGCCAGGAACAGCCATTGGAATGAAGTGGGAAAGTAAGACTGAAATGTCTATTGGTCAGATTTATTGACTTGTTGCCTTACTTCAAAGAGAGCAAGTTTCAGGATGTAGTTTTTTGGTAGTATTACGCAATCATCCTGGTGCTTTTACTCTAGGTAAAGTTGCTCCATGTTAGTTATTTGCTTTAGTAGGCTACATGTCATCTAAAAATAAATATGTGTCTGTATTTTTACAAAGCCACATGACAATTTTTTTTCACACATAGTTCATGGTCCTGTTTATTTGTCATGAACATTTCCCTGGTTTATTTGCCATTTTATAGCTACTGCCGGCAAATGATTGTTGTTTTGTAGACCAGAGAGGCTAATGGGAAAGTACGTCTTGTTAATTGTCTGTCCATTATATATAGGTTATCACTTAGCAGAATGGTGTCACATAATGATCAATGATGATTGCTTTTGTAACCGAGTTTAGCGTGTACAAGTCAATGCACATGATTCATTCATGGAATGGAGGATTTTTTTTTTTAATCAGGGATAAACACAGTTTGAATGAAAATCATGTTTACAGAAAAAAGCTTTTATAGCTCGCTTGTTTGTAAAAGCAATGCTCTTTATAGAAGCTGTTGGCAGTAACTTTGTTTTATTGGATAAAGCTGTTGGCAGTAACTTTGTTTTATTGGATAAAGCTGCTGGCAGTAACTTTATATTTTATTGTATAAAAAGCCTTTCCTTGATTCTCAATAACCCGTGAATGTGAATGGAAAACTAGCAAATTTGGTTTGTTTCCCTTCTTTTGAATATGAAGGTATTGTGAAAAATGTGTCTTTTTAAATTACTTGTTGAAAAGGTATGGGCCGAGCCCTGTCAATGCTCAGGGCACAACTTCAGTTCATACCACTGCTGTATAACTTCAGTTCATACCACTGCTGTATAACTTCAGTTCATACCACTGCTGTATAACTTCAGTTCATACCACTGCTGTATAATATGGGCCGAGCCCTGTCAATGCTCAGGGCACAACTTCAGTTCATACCACTGCTGTATTAAGGACCCATTGGATGTTAAAACAAACTTTTCATTTATTTTATTGCTTGACCCTGATATTCCTGTAATGTAAATCACTCTGTTATATTGTAAAGTGCATTCGAGGTCTCATCAAAGATTTTGATGATTTTAATCAGAAGCATCCTGAAATGAAAATCCACCTGTGTCAGATCCATCATTAATGTGATGTCACTGTGGGGAACAACTTGCACATTTTTATGTTCAACTGCCATCTCCTTTCACTGGTAAATGTGGACAAGTAAATTGTGGGAAGTCTACTTGCAAACCTAACTTGATGTAAATATGGTATTGTTGAATGTTTTCTCCCTCATTTTGTGTGATTTTTCTTGGATTATAGT
>NW_004797932.1:28540-59072 GCF_000002075.1 Aplysia californica | reverse complement strand
AGGGGAGCCATACTAATTGTTTCGTTCCGTTCTTGTGCTCGTGACTCGACTCGTGACCCAGCAGTGGGTTACAAACAAGCCACAAGGTGGTGACAGCGACAGGGGAGGGAATCGGGAATCTGAAGGCGATACTGTTCCGCGTTCCGCTGAAGTGAATCGCGAATGGCGTTCCGCAGGGAAGAGTGGCGATTCAGTTCCATTCTCGCGCTTGCGACCCAACTCTACCGAGTGGGGAATCAAACTGATGAGATTGTGTGTCTGCTTTCTCCTTTGAACCAGAGCATGTTGGAACCAATGAAATGTGCAAGTTTTTCTTTGAACACATGGGAGTAGGGAATCCAAGAAATGAGACTGTGGGTCTGATGTGACTCTTTTTAAACCAGAGCGTATTGATGAACTAGTGTCAAAGGAATGAGACTGTGGGTCTGATGTGACTCTTTTAAACCAGAGCGTATTGATGAACTAGTGTCAAAGGAATGAGACTGTGGGTCTGATGTGACTCTTTTAAACCAGAGCGTATTGATGAACTAGTGTCAAAGGAATGAGACTGTGGGTCTGATGTGACTCTTTTAAACCAGAGCGTATTGATGAACTAGTGTCAAAGGAATGAGACTGTGGGTCTGATGTGACTCTTTTAAACCAGAGCGTATTGATGAACTCGTTGATTTCTCTCTCTTCAGGTGGCACTACTACGACACAAGAGTTTTGAGTTGCCAGGAGGAGAGAATGGTGAAAGCTACAAATGCTCACAGAAAGGACTTGATAGAGAAAATTGAAAAATTGGTAGCTGGGGGAACAACGGAACTGGAGTGAGTAGATCCTGCTAAATTTGTCGAATTCTTAAGTGTTTTGGTTCTCTTTTCTCTTTTACACTGATGGCCTTTGCATTGCAATTTTCCCTTTGAAAAGAAATTCCTGGTGTTTTTTTGTTACCTGCTTTATTTCAAATGGATGAGGATTGAAAAAGTATATTTTGTATTTTTGTATTTATTATTCTGCTTATGTTGTTGGTGAAAGAAGATGAGGACAAGATTAATAGGGATTAGAAACAATTTGTTTATGTGTAACTGACTTAAAAGGTAGCTTTTTTTGGTTGTATTTTTTGTATTTGTTTCTCTATTAAGAAGTTGAACCCTTGAAGCAAATAAGCCATGTCATGTTTCATAATGGTTAGATTTTGAAGTTATATTACCTAAGTGTTGGGGGAAAGATTGTATTACTAAAACATTACAGTTAATTGATTAGATCATAAGAATTTAAAAAAATCTCTGTTGGTACCCACTTGCCATATATACCCACTTGCCATATATCCTATGACTATAAACTTTTTTGCTCACTGGCATCTATTAGCTAGTGTGAGATTACTTTATCCTGCACACTGGAGTGCATCATACAGAATGCTCTGGAATTCTTTTAGTTTTGTTTTAGGAAGTGTTTTATGGCACTTGCAACACAATAAGGTCATATAAGTGCCGAAGATTAGAGGTGTTACTAGAGAGTAACAAACATAAAATAGAAGGATGGGGAGATAAGGACGACAGATGTTTGATAGGAAAGAAGAAGCAAACCACACCAGAGCACCTGCCAACCACCCACCTCTGGGATTCTTGGATTATGAAATCTTTTCTTACAAGGATTAAAGCAAGGTAATGTTATGTGTTCATTCTCTTTTTCCCAGAAAAGGCTACGACCTAGCCTTTGACCTACTGAGGAGAGCACCTCGCACTGGCTGCCAGTCCATCATTGTGTTTGCCACAGACGGGAAAGATACCGACGGGGAGGATGTCAGGTGTGGACCAGGTGTGTTGAATTCTTCATTTTCTTATCTCTTGATGAAATTGTGCTGAAACGTGGTGTCGGTGGCCTAGTGGTTAGGCTACCGGATTCGTAATCGTGAGGTTGCGTTTTGGGGGTTCGAGCCGCGGGCCCGACATGTCCTTGGGGAAGGCACTTTAAATGAATTTTCCTCTCTTCCCCCAGGTGGGAATGGGTACTCGGCCATAGACAGCGAAAGATCTTGTCAGTATTGTAGTGATTTAGCGCCTATAAATGGCTGCTTGCACTGTATGCTTCCCAGGAAGATGAGGTTTCAGAATGCTCTCAGGTCTGCTGGTGTAATAGTATAGATTGTTAAGCGCATGGAGCTTGCTGTTGAGCGGGGATTTGCGCTATACAAATGCTATCTATTATTATGGATGCAATGTTGATGCAGATGTGAGTCTGCCTAATAATGACTAAATTTGGAATCTTCGTATGCTTGCCCAAAGAGGTGTTTATAGCCCTGACAATGACCCTACTGTCTAATAATGGCTGAATTTGGAATCTTCGTATGCTTGCCCAAAGAGGTGTTTTATAGTCATGACAATGACCCTACTGCTGTCCTGTTCTGATCCCGCTCCAGGGTACTACACAAGGAGTGGGTACGTTCCTGGGCCCATCTGCAAGTACAACTTTACATCTGTGTACAACGTGCCGATGGAAAAGAACAAGTATCTCGCTCCAAATGTAAGTCTGTCTTTTTCTTTTTATGTTCTTTGGTTTTTCATTTGGTTGTTTGTTTTTTTTCTCCGTTTTTTTTTTTTTTTTGGGGGGGGGGGGTTGTTTTGCTTTTTAGGTTTCGAAAAAGCAACATCCTCTTGTTGTTGTTTTTTTTTTTACTTTGAAGGGCTTCTAATATTTTTGTTATTGTTGTTATCTAGTAGGCTTTGAGAGTGTGCTTTTGACCCAGTGCCATGTTGAAAAAGATGAAAAAGATGGAGGTTTTCAGAAGTTATTGTAATGTTTTTAAAAGGGCTTTGATGTCAACTTTTGAGTGGGAGGCTAAGGAGATTGTGTTGTCTGTTTGTGACGTTTTGAATGCATTTATTCTCCCTGTTTCTCGAGCCTTATTATTCTAGTACCTCATTGCTGTCATTGTAAAGTTTGTAGATTTTTGTTCTTTTAGTAAATACTCACATGGGAAGTTCTATCAATTCATCAAGTTTCTCATTGCAAAAGGCATAGATATTTGTTTTTTTGGGTAAAAATTAAGTACCCCCCCTCCGCTCCCCACCCCTGATTTACTTGACCTACTGCGGGATTGTAATCACCTCTTTCAGTAATGTGAAACAGTGCGTTGTGATCGTTGATTGTTGTGATGTGCAAAAACATGTGAGGGGGTCACACTTTACTTTGGCCCATTTTTGTTTATGTTGATATGTTCCTATGAGAAGTGTAGCAGTAGAATTCATTGTTGGACAGGCAAGGATCTTCAGCTACCTCATTGTGGAGGACGCGGAGATGTTCCCCGGTACCCTGGCCTGTGACCACAACGGCAGCATGCTGAAGCTTCTGACGGGGGAGAACCTCATCACGCAGATGTACAACTACTTCGAGTTCCTGTCGGCCATCGCCGCCACGGAGAACGCGCTGTGGACCGCGCCGTACCTGGACTCATGGGGGCTGGGTCTGATGATCACCCACGCTGTCCCTGTGACCAGTGCCAAAACTGGCAAGTGAGTGGTTGCTCGACTTGTGCTTTGCTTTTAGTATGTTTTAGTAAGTAATTGTTTCACTAGTGGTGCAAGGTTCACTTCACCAGTCAAATGACCGAAAAAAACACTAGAGACACAGACACAGCTTTATATACACCCCAGACCCTACGTTCCCAGAAGCCCTGAATCTCAAGATAATGTGAGAACTGCTCATGGAGTGTTTACAATGAAAGGGAAACAACTGATAATATAATGGACAAGCAACTGTGGTGGATTATGGATTATGTCCCATATCATTACACTAGAAACGCTGTGTGTCTTGCTTTAGTACGTTTTAGTAAGTAATTGTTTCTCTAGAAACGCTGTGTGTCTTGCTTTAGTATGTTTTAGTAAGTAATTGTTTCTCTAGAAACGCTGTGTGTCTTGCTTTAGTACGTTTTAGTAAGTAATTGTTTCTCTAGAAACGCTGTGTGTCTTGCTTTAGTACGTTTTAGTAAGTAATTGTTTCTCTAGAAACGCTGTGTGTCTTGCTTTAGTACGTTTTAGTAAGTAATCGTTTCACTAGAAACGCTGTGTGTCTTGCTTTAGTACGTTTTAGTAAGTAATCGTTTCACTAGAAACGCTGCTGTGTCAAACAAGTAGCACCTGTGAGAGAGAGAGAGAGGAGTTTTAGTTTGAGTAAGAGTTTTACGGCACTTGCAACACAGTAAGGTCATACAAGTGCCGAAGATTAGAGGTGTTGCAAGAGAGTAGCAAACACAAGAAAGAAGGAGGAGAGAAAAGGATGATAGATGTTTGAGAGGGAAAAAGGAGCAAACCACACCAGAGCACCTGCTGAGCAGATCCTTTTCCTGCTTTGATGAAGTTATGCAAATGAGAGCTCACCACTAGCTTATTTAGTTTCATTTTGGGTGTGGTGCAGATGACCCTGGTTTCGGTCAGTAGTGAAGTGTTCTTAATCTCGATTTGTTGTGGGGGAGGGGTTTCAAACGGATGACCCTGGTTTCAGAGGGTCTGCTGGGGTAATAATGGTTGTAAAGCGCATAGAGCATGCTCTTGAGCGTGGATATGCGCTATATAAATGCAATTATTAAATTATTAAATGAAGTTGAAGGCACACCAGTACACAAGTAGTGGTTTTCCTTCCAGGTTTGTCACAGTGATATTTCATAGTGAGCACTTTGCCCAGTTACTAGACTGGAGAGTAGGGAATTTGAGGACATAGCACCCTATAGCCTACTGGTCTCTACATTTTGTTTCTTCTTTTTATTTTTTGTCTTTTCAGATACATTGGTGTGGTTGGCATCGATGCAACCTTGGACGAAATTGAAAACTTTCTCACCAAGCATCAGTGGGGGTCAGTTTATTCCTTCTTGATCAATTCCAATGCAGACGTGATTTTCCACCCGAAGCTGAAGCCAAGCACAACGGTATGATGTCTGTTACTGAGTCCGTTACTTCTTTTTTTTTAGGGATTGTATGGAATCGGCATACGCAGTTTTAATTTGAGTAAATTTGTTGCTTTTTAAAAAATGTGTAGCAGTGCTCAAAGTTATATTCCACGTGGTTTTCTTCAGGGTATTGTCTTTCTAAAATATGTTCACAGTAGCTCTAAATTTGATGAGAGTGCCAGTGACATTAATGTTGTTTTACTATTTTTGTAAATTGTTGTTATGTTTTACACTCGTATCGAAACAATTCAGGTCATTTAGGGGGTGGGTGGCTTCTCATATGTGCTTGTAAGGGCTATCCCAGCCCTGGGAGGATACAGCGTCCTAACAGATGGAAAGATGTTCTCAATGAGATGGACTGCTCATGTCAGAATAGAGCTCACAGTATTTGAAAGAAATGGCGAAGAGACTGACCATATCACCGCTCATGCTGGTATTTGCTTTTTGTTTCTTTTCGTTCATTCTAAAAGGATAAAGAGCAAATAATTAAGCGGAAGTTGGAAATTTCACTTTGAACTATGAGTTATCTTCTTATCTTTTCTGTTCTTACTTGTGCAGTTGCTGGAAGATCCGATCTACATCCCCATCTCTGGGCTAGAGCAAGACAAAGATGGCAACCCGAGTGAGTTTTCTGAGATTGAAGAGGAAATGCTTCATGGGGAAACGGGGATGAAAATTTTGAACAAAGCAAGAGATGGAAAGACCAGGGTAAGTGCCAAAACGTCTTTGTGATCTAATAATGTTACCAATGCCAATGAAATGTACTTGACAGTTGAGTCTGAAGGTGACCTTTTCCACACAGGAAAAAGATCTCGACTGGAGCATCAGTTTGGTTCCTTTGTTACCCGTCAGTTCGTTTGCAAGTTGTACCAGCGAACCGTTCGTTACTCCTGGAGCGAGCCTGACCTAACTCTAGACTACCCCCCCCCCCCGCCCCCCGAAAGTAAACCTAAAATACTGTGGTTGACTACCCTTTGTGAAATCTATGTGATATTCACTGTATGCTTCCCAGAGATTATTTCAAAATGCTGTCAGGTTTGTCGGGGTAATACACGGCGCACGAAATCAGCTGAAATCGCGCCTTTTAGTTGCACCGCAGCTCCCGCTGTCCGGAGGTAATTAATCACCCCGCCCGGTACCCGTTGTCCTTTTTTATTGGGGTCATTTGACCTCATCGCACCGTTATAAACTGGGATGTGTTCTCGATTGTTGTTGTTGTTGTTATCGATCCAGCAACAGCTGGGCTCTCGCCTTTCTGTCCAATGCCATGTAGTGATAAGTGCAGGTCTGCTGCAGTTGCTGTAATGTTCCATAGAGTGTGTTGTCAATGTTAGGTCTCGGAGGGAGAAGTGTAGCTCTGATGTCATTTAGGGCTGTGCAGTGGAACAGGTGATGCTCCACAGTCTCGTATGCTGTGTTGTCGATAAAATTGTCTCATTTACTACCTCACATGCCGTGGTTCCATTAGACCCACCAAGTAGTTTTAATTTATAGACTTAACCAACACCATTTCTCCTTCTCTGAAAGAAAGTCCCAGTCTTCTACGTTTTATACCAAGTGTTCCACACGTGTCTGTTTGCTGCATGTGTAACACGCTTTTCTCATTTCAAACAGAGGATAAATAATGATTTATTGCGACAAAACGGTGCATTGAAATTTTTTGGGATTAGTATGTGCGTGTGTAGTAACAAATCTTGTTTTAAGTGTGGAAATTTCAGTACTACCGCAGTTGTGGTTGTTAAGCTACATCGGATTATTGTGTTGGGCCCGCGAATTTACTAACGTTATTGGGGTATAAAACGAAGACCTTAAAATGGAGCCCACCCCTGAAAGTCATGTATCCGCTTTAAACAGTCTTGTTTAGAGTGTACGGAAGACTGAACATTACAGGGAAGCAGAGAAAATCCTTTAAAAAACCTTATTTATGTTCGGAAATAGCCAGTGATCTCTTCCTTGTGTTTGGGTGGAATATCAAAGATGACAGTAGTGACAAACACTCCAAATTTATGTGTTTGAAATGTTATAAAACGATCTATGACGCTACACTTCGAAATAGTGCAGTGCCCCTACAAACATTTGGTGTGCTTACATTGAAGACTTTGATGCGAAAACATACACAGTCTGTGAACAGAAAAAAAACTGCTCTCTCTTGGCTGTGCCACAGTAAAGCAACGTTACCCCCAGTCTCCCTACAGCAATCAAGAAACATACACAAACCAAGCTAGTCCTAGCACCAACATTTCTGAGACAGACACAACCACACAGACAGAGTACATGTACCCGTGCTCTCAGCACACTCAACACAAAAAAGACCCACACACAGTACAAGTCAGAATTGCCACACCAACCCTCAGCCTGTTGTCCCAGTCAGTGACCAACACGTAGATGTACAACGTGCAGAGACAATGATTCAAGACATGTGTGTATATATATAATAATAAAACCTATAGAGAGGGTGGTTGGCGGGTGCTCTGGTGTGGTTTGCTTCTTCTTTCCTATCAAACATCTATCGTCCTTATCTCCCCTCCTTCTTTTTTTATGTTTGTTACTCTCTTGTAACAGCTCTAATCTTCTGGCGCTCATATGACCTTATAGCAGTTGCGAGTGCCGTAAAACCTCTACTAAAACTAAACTAAAACCTATATAGCCTACTCAATAATTCGTGTGGAGTTAAGTGAGGGAAATGTGTGGATATTTACGGCAAAGTGATGCATAGGTCAACCATTTTGAGGTTACGGAAACTGCGGCAGCAGTGAAATTTGGGGAGTAGATACCCTTAAGTGTTACGTTTATGTCCCTCAAAGATGAACTAATCCTGATGCTCAGTTTTCTAATTATCGGCGCTCGTTACGTCATAACTGGAAACGCTAACGGGAATCAGGTATGACCATCTTGCACTTTCTGTTACAACTAAACCGACGAATACCGATTCACTTTGTTTGTGAAAAATCATGAAAAAGGCTTGGAACTTCTGATTCCCTCATGCAGTGATGTCTTTCAGTCAATATTGTAGCGTTAATGAGCGCTCAATTCAGGATGAAAAATACGATTTTCTAAACCTCCCACGCGGTCATGCTGACCGAAGAATGCCCAAACAATGACCCCGCTCACCGTCAAAGGTCAGCGCGGCACTAGCTACCTGAGTTCTCAACTAAAGTATCCTGCTTCTGTGCGCCGTGAATGATATAGATTGTAAAATACTTAGAGCTTGCTGTTGATCTGGAATTTGCACTATACAAATGCTATTCATGATGATATATGAGGGTACAAAAACTGATCTAGGATTTGCTCTGTCACTAATTACGACAATAACATTATTTTTTTCAATTCTGCTCCCTCAGACCTACTACTACGGGTCCATCTTGGACAAAGACTACTCGTTTGCCTTCAGTTTGGCAAGTGAGGATATGGTAAGTCGTGGCTCACTCCAGAAAAGTTTGAGTCTGGCTGGGTTACCTAGTTTCCTTGTCCTCCTGGGAACATTTCTTTCTTTCTGTCAGGTGTTCTGTTTTTAACACTTTGACGCCTCATCTCGCGGATTGGCGATGTTTACCTCCCAATTTCTTTGGATTTTCCCAAAATGCCTTTGCCTTTGATGGCAAAAGTTTTTAATATATGAGACTTTTGGCAGCAAATTGTTAAAATGACCCCTTACATTGATGTCAGGCAGGGTGACAAGTTTCCACAAAGTAAGAAAGTCACTTGTTCTGTTTCCTTTTAAGGAATTCTGTCCCGATGACAAAAACTTGATTTTTTGTGTAAGGCTTGGTTCAGAGACAACAACGAACATTTAAATAAGACCCCATGTTTTGTTTCGTTTAAATAAACACCATAGATCCCAAGAACTCAAACTGCGTCTGGTTGGGTGTGAGATTGAGCAAAATATGAAATAAATGCGACGTTTCGTTTCATTTAAAAGAGTTTAGAAGATGCCATAAACTTGATTTTTATTATTATGTCTTTTTGAGCAGTGAGCTGGGACAAAAATATATCGCAAACCCCCATGTGCATTGTTTCGTTCTTAGGAATTTCGCCGATCTCAAGAGCCGCGAGACCGCACCAGCATAGACGAGAGCTACTACAATCTCCTGAAGATGTACAACAGCGCCCTTCTGAGGGAGAGACTGCCGGGCGTGTACGAGAAAATAGACGTGAGAGAGTCCGAGGAGAGGTATCCCGAACTGAGAATTACTTACAAGTACTCCACAATTTTCTTAGGTAAGTATATATCAGGGTTTGATATCTTCCTACTTATTTCATAGTTATTGACGGCTGGGACACCACGGATAATAATAATGATAATATTAATAATGATGATAGTTTTAGTAGAGGTTTTACGGTGCTCGCAACTGCATAAGCTCATATGAGCGCCAAATAATAATGATAATAATAATAATAGTAATAATAATAATAATAACATTTTTATAGCAAATGTATTCATGCTCTACAGCATGCTCTATGTGCCCTACAATTATCATTCCCCCAGCTGACCCAAGGACACGACTTGGATACGTTCTCGTCTTCCTAAGAAGTATACAGAGCAAGCTGTGGATTACACATGCTAGAGCACTAACGTACTGACAAGATCTTCGTCCATCCTTGTTCTCTGCCTCTCTCTTACAAAAGGACATCTATCTGATGATTTGATTATACGTGAGGCATCATGGTGAAATCAGGCACTCGTCATCAAATTAATGAAATCAAAGAAACATGCATTTTTCCTAAAGTTTGGCAGTTTTTTTCGAATTTGTGTTTTTTGGCTCTACATCTTTTATGTCCATATAGAAACACATTTCTGAGTAAATTTTACTGAAAAACATTAATGGCACAAAATATAGATAGTTTCCATTTTCAAGGACTCTCAAGCTATTGAAGTTACCAAACTTTGGCGGCCATATTCTCGCTAATTTTACCTCTGAAACCAGGCTACACGCACTTCCTTCAATTGCCAATATCTCAACTTCTATTCAAGATAGATGGGAATTTTTTTTTCCATAGAAAGCAAGGTAAGTGAACACGCTTTAAGATAATACCAATAACTCGACATGCCCAAAAATTGACGAGTGCCTGATTCCACCACGTCGTGACACATATATTAATTACCTTTTCTTTTGGAATAGTAAGGGGGTACATTTTCTAAAGTATAATAAGTATGATTTTTTTTTTCTTTCCTGCAGCCCCTCAGAGCCACTGTGATCCCATCAAGTATATGTACAACGACAGCTTGGAAGAGAAGACCTTGGATGCTCACTTTTGGATCAACGGATACAGCGAAGACCAAGGATGTGAAAGTCGAGATCAGAAGTTTAACAAAGGCGTTAGGTAAGACAGAAGTGTTGTGGGCTGAGTGAATTTATTGCAGAGAATTTATTTTGGTGGTTTGCGAGAGAAACTTTTTTTACTTGCCAGTATTTATTTGTTCATGTGACGTCTCATTTTCCTTTTCCATTCTAGGCTGCTGATGATACATCAAGCACAGGCAAACAGCCCCCTCCTCCCCCCCCTTCTACCTCCCCCCCCTCTACCTCCCCCCCCCTCCCTCTACCTCCCCCCCCCCTTCTCCTACTGCAACTTATTTTGCTGTAAGCACATTTTCTGATTATTCTTTTGATGATGGGCTTGCTTCTACATCTTCCCTTTACCTTATACTTTTTAAAATTGTAGATTGCAGTTCTCTATTGTTACATGCACTTTTTTTCATTGCTCTTTTTGTGCTTTCAGAGCTGATGTTTTGATCACGCAGCCCATCGAGAAAATCTGGAGAGACAGAAAGTTTGAGTCCATTGATCAAGTCAAGTGGACAAATGTGGGGCTTCGGAGCGGAGTATTTCGCACCTACCCTGGCCACAGATCTACCAGAGGCTACGACCCAACAAAGTACATCTTTTTTCTTATAAAGATACATTTTAAGTCTTTTGAAAAAGATACTTTCATCAAAGATATGATAGCCATAATTTTGAAATAATAGCATTTTCAAAATTGTAAACTTCTTTACAATGTGAGCGTAGATTGAAATAATGGTATTTTCAAAATTGTAAACTTCTTTAGACAGTATAGATTGACATAATGGCATTTTCAAAATTGTTAACTTCTTTAGAAGTGCACGCAGCTTCTCTTGAAAAGTTTCGCTTCAATAGTGCGAGTGATTCACTCTCATGATCGTAATCAGATCAACTAGTGTGCTGGACAAATGATACTGACATACTGATAGCGTATACAGTGTTAATGAGTTACATTGTTTGATATACTGATAACGTATACAGTGTTAATGAGTTACATTGTTTGATATACTGATAGCGTATACAGTGTTAATGAGTTACATTGTTTGATATACTGATAGCGTATACAGTGTTAATGAGTTACATTGTTTGATATACTGATAGCGTATACAAAGTGTTAATGAGTTACATTGTTTGATATACTGATAGCGTATACAAAGTGTTAATGAGTTAAATTGTTTGATATACTAACAGAGTATACAAAGTGTTAATGATTTACATTGTTTGATATACTAACAGTGTACACAAAGTGTTAATTAGTTACCTTGTTTGATTTACTAATAGCGTATTCAAAGTGTTAATTAATTAGTTACCATGTTTGATTTACTAATAGCGTATTCAAAGTGTTAATTAGTTACCTTGTTTGGTTTACTAATAACGTTTACAAAGTGTTAATTAGTTACCATGTTTGATTTACTAATAGTATAAACAAAGTGTTAATTACTTACCTTGTTTGATTTACTAACAGAGTATACAAAGTGTTAATTAGTTACCATGTTTTATATACTGACAGCATATATACACAAAATGTTAATTAGTTACCATGTTTGATATACTGACAGCATATATACACAAAATGTTAATTAGTTACCATGTTTGATATACTGACAGCATATATACACAAAATGTTAATTAGTTACCATGTTTGATATACTGACAGCATATATATACAAAGTATTAATTAGTTACCATGTTTGATATACTGACAGCATATATATACAAAGTATTAATTAGTTACCATGTTTGATATACTGACAGCATATATATACAAAGTATTAATTAGCCGCCTTGTTTGATTCCCGCGTACTTCAGGCGTCCGTGGTACAAACGTACGAGCTCGGCCCCTCACAAGACCTCTGTGTCCACGCCCTACATGGACTCGGCGGGGGTGGGCAAGATCAACACGATTTCTCAAGCCGTCTTCGAAGGGATGACCCCCAAGACTGATGAAGAGTGTATGAACTTCACCAGAGGGAACTTCATGGGAGGCTGCAAGTGCGATGTCGATGACGACTGCTATATCAGTGAGTAGTAGTAAAAATGACATGCTGTTTGTAATCATGGTGATGAAGATTATTTATTAATTTTTTGGGGTTTTTTTGTCTTTCTGGATACTGTTTTTAGCCCATTAGTTCTCTGTCTCTTCGAGGCTGTGGGTTCTGAGAACGGTATAACATGACCTGACGTGGCTTTCAGAAAGCTTGAAATCATTTCTCTTGATGCCAGTGGTGAAACTGGATACAAATTTCATGGTTTTATCTATGATCTTTTCGTAAAAGTGAACGGGCTCAACAGTCTTTTGACGTCAAACAGTATTTTTCTAAAAGACATGTCAGTGACTCTCCGTAGTGAGACAGACATATGGTGGGGTAGAAAAGTGCAGAGAGGTACATGGTGAACCATGATTTGTCAACTTCTGTTTCATATCTGGAAAGAAAAAAGATAGAATGATAAGACCAAGAAATGCCGAAAATATTTACTCACTTTGACGTTACATGTAGTTACAGCGAGACTGTTGAGTATAGAAATGGCTTATCTTTGTTAGTAGTAACAGCTCCGATCTGTTTCACTTTCAGTAGGGAAACCTTATTTTGCTGTAAGCACATTTTCTGATTATTCTTTTGATGATGGGCTTGCTTCTACATCTTCCCTTTACCTTATACTTTTTAAAATTGTAGATTGCAGTTCTCTATTGTTACATGCACTTTTTTTCATTGCTCTTTTTGTGCTTTCAGAGCTGATGTTTTGATCACGCAGCCCATCGAGAAAATCTGGAGAGACAGAAAGTTTGAGTCCATTGATCAAGTCAAGTGGACAAATGTGGGGCTTCGGAGCGGAGTATTTCGCACCTACCCTGGCCACAGATCTACCAGAGGCTACGACCCAACAAAGTACATCTTTTTTCTTATAAAGATACATTTTAAGTCTTTTGAAAAAGATACTTTCATCAAAGATATGATAGCCATAATTTTGAAATAATAGCATTTTCAAAATTGTAAACTTCTTTTCAATGTGAGCGTAGATTGAAATAATGGTATTTTCAAAATTGTAAACTTCTTTAGACAGTATAGATTGACATAATGGCATTTTCAAAATTGTTAACTTCTTTAGAAGTGCACGCAGCTTCTCTTGAAAAGTTTCGCTTCAATAGTGCGAGTGATTCACTCTCATGATCGTAATCAGATCAACTAGTGTGCTGGACAAATGATACTGACATACTGATAGCGTATACAGTGTTAATGAGTTACATTGTTTGATATACTGATAACGTATACAGTGTTAATGAGTTACATTGTTTGATATACTGATAGCGTATACAGTGTTAATGAGTTACATTGTTTGATATACTGATAGCGTATACAGTGTTAATGAGTTACATTGTTTGATATACTGATAGCGTATACAAAGTGTTAATGAGTTACATTGTTTGATATACTGATAGCGTATACAAAGTGTTAATGAGTTAAATTGTTTGATATACTAACAGAGTATACAAAGTGTTAATGATTTACATTGTTTGATATACTAACAGTGTACACAAAGTGTTAATTAGTTACCTTGTTTGATTTACTAATAGCGTATTCAAAGTGTTAATTAATTAGTTACCATGTTTGATTTACTAATAGCGTATTCAAAGTGTTAATTAGTTACCTTGTTTGGTTTACTAATAACGTTTACAAAGTGTTAATTAGTTACCATGTTTGATTTACTAATAGCATATACAAAGTGTTAATTAGTTACCTTGTTTGGTTTACTAATAACGTTTACAAAGTGTTAATTAGTTACCATGTTTGATTTACTAATAGTATAAACAAAGTGTTAATTACTTACCTTGTTTGATTTACTAACAGAGTATACAAAGTGTTAATTAGTTACCATGTTTTATATACTGACAGCATATATACACAAAATGTTAATTAGTTACCATGTTTGATATACTGACAGCATATATACACAAAATGTTAATTAGTTACCATGTTTGATATACTGACAGCATATATATACAAAGTATTAATTAGTTACCATGTTTGATATACTGACAGCATATATATACAAAGTATTAATTAGTTACCATGTTTGATATACTGACAGCATATATATACAAAGTATTAATTAGCCGCCTTGTTTGATTCCCGCGTACTTCAGGCGTCCGTGGTACAAACGTACGAGCTCGGCCCCTCACAAGACCTCTGTGTCCACGCCCTACATGGACTCGGCGGGGGTGGGCAAGATCAACACGATTTCTCAAGCCGTCTTCGAAGGGATGACCCCCAAGACTGATGAAGAGTGTATGAACTTCACCAGAGGGAACTTCATGGGAGGCTGCAAGTGCGATGTCGATGACGACTGCTATATCAGTGAGTAGTAGTAAAAATGACATGCTGTTTGTAATCATGGTGATGAAGATTATTTATTAATTTTTTGGGTTTTTTTTGTCTTTCTGGATACTGTTTTTAGCCCATTAGTTCTCTGTCTCTTCGAGGCTGTGGGTTCTGAGAACGGTATAACATGACCTGACGTGGCTTTCAGAAAGCTTGAAATCATTTCTCTTGATGCCAGTGGTGAAACTGGATACAAATTTCATGGTTTTATCTATGATCTTTTCGTAAAAGTGAACGGGCTCAACAGTCTTTTGACGTCAAACAGTATTTTTCTAAAAGACATGTCAGTGACTCTCCGTAGTGAGACAGACATATGGTGGGGTAGAAAAGTGCAGAGAGGTACATGGTGAACCATGATTTGTCAACTTCTGTTTCATATCTGGAAAGAAAAAAGATAGAATGATAAGACCAAGAAATGCCGAAAATATTTACTCACTTTGACGTTACATGTAGTTACAGCGAGACTGTTGAGTATAGAAATGGCTTATCTTTGTTAGTAGTAACAGCTCCGATCTGTTTCACTTTCAGTAGGGAAACCCCCCCCCCCCCCCCAAATTGATACACCATTAAGCTCTGATGTTACAAACGTCTCTGTGGGTGGTTGGCGGGTGCTCTGGTGTGGTTTGCTCCTTCTTTCCTATCAAACATCAATTGTTCTTATCTCTCCTCCTTCTATTTTTTTTTTGCTACTCTCTTGTAACACCTCTAATCTTCGGCACTTATATGACCTTATTGTGATGCAAGTGCTGTAAAACCATTACTTAAACAAAACAGACGTCTGCTGCCGTGGTGCACACAGCTGTGTGTGCTGTCAGTCAGATGAGTGGGATCGGGATCGGGTCTTAAAGAGTTGAAGCTATAGAGATAAAATCTGACGTGACCTGGATTATGGTGTCTGGTGGACTTTTTCCGAGTGCGCTGTATACTGACGGGGCTGCTTGAGTGAATGGGAGATTAGGGATGTCATGCTTCACGGTTTCATTGACATGGAATGTGAACTTGTCATTAATAATTCATGTTTGTGGTTGGAACTTATTTTTGGGTTTTTAATAAATTTGATGTTGCTGTAGAAAGTTAAATGTTGTAACCTTGCTTTACAGGGTGAGTCAAAATATGTTGGAAGTACCGTGCGGGGGGGTTGACGGGTGTGCTGGTATGGTTTGTTCCTTCTTTTCTATCAAATATCTGTCGTCTTTATCTCTCCTCCTGCTTTTTTGTGTGTGTTACTCTCTACTTGTAACAGCTCTAACCTTTTGCACTTACATGACCTTATTGTGTTGCAAGTATCATAAAACTCTTACTAAATTAAGATGTACAGCATTGCAGTGTGTTAGACACACTTATCTGTTATGTGCACAGTATTACTGGATCGATAACAACAACAATATTGCACAGTATTCTGTTTCTGCTGTGGGTGTAGTAAGATAATGGCAGTTCCCGTTGATATTTTTACTTCTACTGTGGGTGGTTGGCGGGTGCTCTGGTGTGGTTTGCTCCTTCTTTCCTATAAAAAAATCTATCGTCTCTATCTCCCCTCCCTTCTTTTTTGTGTTTGTTACTCTCTTGTAACACCTCTAATCTTCAGCTTTTATATAACCTTATTGTGTTGCAAGTATCGTAAAACTCTTACTAAATCAAGACATACAGCATTGCAGTGTGTTAAACACACTTATCAGTTATGTGCACAGTATTCTGTTTCTTCTCTAGGTATGATAAGATATTGGGTGGTTGGCGGATGTTCTGGTGTGGTTTGCTTCTGCTACTGCTTTTGCTTCTTCTTTCCTATCAAACATATAACAATATATCGTCCTTATCTCCCCTTCTTCTTTTTTTTGTTTGTTACTCTTTTGTAACACGTCTAATCTTGTGGTGCTCATATGACCATATGCAGTTGCGAGCGCTGTAAAACCCCTACTAAAACTAAACTAAGTATAGTAAGATAATGGCTGTTGCCGTTGATACTTTTTACTTTTCCCCAGAGAAGTGCTACCTGAGCAAAGGGCCGGGCCCGAACTCTGACCACCGGCGCTGCGCCACAGAGCGAGTGGAGGCGGTGACGGGCCTGGACATTCTCTACGACGATTTCCAGAAGAAGTCCCTGGAGAGCATGCAGGCGTCGGACTACAAAAAGTCGTGTGGTCAGGTGTACACTTGTCCCAACGGGGAGCCCGGCTGTGAGACAAGGTCTGCGGGGAAGGGATGGTTTTTTCCAGTTTTGTTTTCTCTTTAACACTTTGCCGTCACATCTTGCTTCTTCTTTCCTATCAAACATCTATCGTCCTTATCTCCCCTTCTTCTTTTTTATGTTTGTTACTCTCTAGTAACGTCTCTAATCTTCTGGCGTTCATATGACCTTATGTAAAACCCTCTACTAAAACTTAAAAAAACATCTCGCCGATCGGCGATGTTTACCTCCCAGTTTGTTTGGATTTTCCCCAAAATGCCTTCGCCTCTGATGGCAAGGATTTTTACTATGTAAGCCTTGTGATGGCAAAGTGTTAAAGAAGAGTTTTTTTCTGTTGAAGTTTGACCTTTTCACCAAAGTTCAGCTTGTTATTACCAACAATACAAGCACTATTTGAATGAGGAACTATGAGAGAAAATGATATTTCTGACTGAAAAGAGGGTCGAAGCTCAGTTGGTTATTTCTGATAGTATGAATACTTCTGCATGACTGTCTGGAGTGTGTCCTGCAGTGCTGAAGGATGTGTTCCACAGTTTGGTCCGCCTCTCCACACTGGCACTTTTTATGATTGCACTAGTTTAAATCACAGAAATCGATGTACAGAAAAGTGGGAAGACATGGAATAACATCAAGAGGCTAGCCCAGGATAGAGAAAGGTGGAAGGTGTTTTTCCGTGGCCTGTACCCTGGTGCAGGGTGAGAAAGGCAATGATGATGATGACTAGTTTGAAACTTGTCTTGTTGTATAATGTGTTCTCAGCCCACTCAGAGAGTGCCATGAAATATGTTTGACTAGGTGTGGAAGGTTGTTCTTTGATACCACAGTGCTGAGATATTTCTCCTGTTGGTTTATTGTGTTCTCACCCCACGCTTTAACTTGGACTATAATAACATCTGGTGTCTGCTGCTTTTTCATCTGTTTCACTCTAACTGTTGTCTTTGTTTTTACTTCTTTTGGGCCCTTCAAGAAAGTGAAACACTTTTTGGGTGGTTAGCAGGTGCTTTGCTGTGATTTGCTCCCTTCTTTCCTATCAAACATGCATTGTCCTTATCTCTCCTTTTTTGTGCACGTTACTCTCTTGAACACCTCAAATCTTTGGCACTTATAAGACCTAATTGTGTTGCAAGTGCAGTAAAACTCTTACTAAAACTATAACCGGAAAAACATTTCTCAACCTAATAGCCTTGACAGCGTTGTCAGACTTGTATTTTCTAGAGCCAACACCCCCCCCCTCCCTCCTGTCTCTATCTGTCTGTCTGTCTTGCTTTTTTTTCTTACTCTTAATAACCCCGATTGAGTCCATGTGCGTCTGTGTCCTCAAATTCAAACTCCTATCTGTGGGTGGGTGGCGGGTGTTCTGGTATGGTTTGCCTCTTCTGTCCTATCTAACATCTATCGTCTTTATCTCCCCTCCTTCTTTTTGTGTTAGTTACTCTCTTGTAACACCTCTAATCTTCTGGCGCTCATATGACCTTATGCAGTTGCGAGCGCCGTAAAACTGCTACTAAAACTAAAACTTCGGCACTTATACGACCTTATTGTGTTGCAAGTGCCGTAAAACTCTTACTCAAACTCAAACTCCCCTCTCTCTCTCTCTCTCTCTGACAGGTGCTACTTATTTGACACAGCAGCGTTTCTGGTGATGGACCCGGACTTCCTGGTGGCCAACGCTCTCGACGAGTCTCGCTACCAGAGTGTCACCCTAGGCCGGAAAGAGGGAGAAATCATGAAGCATTTGGTCTATCATCACAAGTTCTTCACCAGGAAAGAGTCCATCGACTTTCAGGGATCTTGTAGAATTTCTCCGAAAGAACCCAAGGTTAGATACATTGATTCTAAACTTGCATTGATGTTACGCATTTCTTTTTGGTGGCTTGTGCTAGGTCCTATCAAGTCCTGACTTCTTTAAATGACATGTAAAGATTTCCACCTTCTACAACATGGTGCTGTTATTTCGTATCTTCTTTCTGTTTTTTTTTTCCCCAACCCAGATGTGGGTATGTGGGTGGTTGGCGGGTGCTCTGGTGTGGTTTGCTTCTTCTTTCCTATCAAACATCTATCGTCCTATCTCTCCTCCTTCTTTTTTTATGTTTGTTACTCTCTTGTAACACCTCTAATCTTTGGCACTTGTATGACCTTACTGTGCTGCAAGTGCCGTTAAACACTTACCAAAACTAAAGATGTGGGTATTTGGAAAGGGGCTCTGTTGTGGTGTGCGCTTTCTTTCCCATCAAATGTCTGTTGTCGTTCTCTCTCCACCATTGTTTTCTTTGTATTCTACTCTCTAGTCGTAACAACTCTGGCCTTTGGTGCTTATATGAGCTATTTGTGTCGCAAGTGCCGTAAAACATTTACTTAAACTGAACAAACCAGACGTATAAAAATGGATTGAGTTATTGTTTGTATTGTCATATGTTGTTGCAAGTGCCTGAATACTTTTACGCTTAGTGGGTGGTAACCACGGGTGCTCTGGAGTGGTTTGCTCCTTCTTTCCTATCAAACATCTATCGTCCTAATCTCCCCTCCTTCTTTTTTGTGTTTGTTACTCTCTTGTAACACCTCTAATCTTCTGGCGCTCATATGACCTTATGCAGTTGCGAGTGCCGTAAAACTCTTACTAAAACTAAAACTTTAATTCTTACTAAACGAACCAGACGTATTAAAATGGATGCAGTTTTGATTTGTACTATCATATGCTTTGTCATCTCACTCGGCAGGTTCTTTTTTTGTGGGTGGTTGGTGGGTGCTCTGGTGGGGTTTGCTTCTTCTTTCCTATCAAACATCTATCGTCCTTATCTCTCCTCCTTCTTTTTTATGTTTATTACTCTCTTGTAACGCCTCTAATCTTTGGCACTTATATGACCTTATTGTGTTGCAAGTGCCGTAAAATTCTTCCTAAAATTAAAACTAAACAAACCAGAGGTATAAAAATGGGTGCAGTTTTGTTTCGTACTATCATATCATATGCTTTGTCACCTCATTTGGCAGTTTATTTTATTTTATTTTTTAAATTTATTTATTTTTTATTTTTTTGTCACCCCCCTGGGGTAGTGCCACTGACTGTGTCTTTAGGCCATTCCCAAAGGGGGGACATTTCTCGTTCAAGCATAGTAGAATTTTAAATGGGCTGACTCATGTCATGCTCATAACTGTGCCTGATCTACAACAGGGAACTGCTGCTTTTTCTTTCCTGATCCTTACTATTGTCATTTTCCTCCACTTCTTTTGTATGTTTGTCACTCTCTTGTGACCCGCTATTTCCGGGGTGCCTTGATAGTCGAAGGAGACCTTGTGCTGTTGAAGCTAGAGAGGTGAGCAGTCTAAGTCTGATTCCCTGTAAAGACTTCTCTGTTGACACCCACTCCTTGGCGCTCATACGACCTTATGCAGTTGCGAGCGCCGCAAAACCCTCTACTATAACAAAAACAAAAAATAATTTTTTTGGTCCTTTTTATTTCTCCAGTTAACCCTGGAGGGCCAGCCCCAGAAACCAGAAGACACGGACGATTACTACAAAAACCGTGGGCCGATCCCCAAGTTCCACAGTGACTTTGGCTGCATTCAAGACGTGGTCAGCTTCAGGGCCAACGATGAGGCTTTGGGTATGTAGCAGGACACAGTTTGTGGATGTTTTAGTAGAGGTTTTACGGCGCTCGCAACTGCATAAGGTCATATGAGCGCCAGAAGATAAGAGGTGTTACAAGAGAGTAACAAACATAAAAAAGAAGGAGGGGAGATAAGGATGATAGATCTACGTTTGAAAGGAAAGAAGAAGCAAACTACACTAGAGCTTCCGCCAACCACCCACAGGACACAGTTTGTGGATATTTTCAGCTGTAAAATTGTGCAAATATCCAGAACTAAAATATAGATCTATATATAGCTCAGGTGATGAAAACTTTAACTTTAAGTGTGCAAATTTATATTTTTGTGTGTCTTTCATCAACGTTTTTCAGTAAAGTCCACTCTGAAACAGGGTTGTAAATGGACATGAAGGGTATTGAGACGGGAAAAAGGAAAATTGATAAAAATGGTCCAATGAGCAGAAAAATACCCGTTTCTTTGATTTCATAATTTTGAGGAGCACCTGACTTCTCCACAATGCCTCACATATCTTCTTGTCCCAGAGGGACGAATTTCTGAAAAAGGGGAGGAATCTGGTCTTGTATTTTGGTTGTTGTTGTTGTTGTTATCGATCCAGCAACATCTGGGCTCTTGCCCTTCTGTCCAATGCCATGTAGTGATAAGTGCAGGTTTGCTGCAGTTGCTGTAATGTTCCGTAGAGTGTGTTGTCAATGTTAGGTCTCGGAGGGAGAAGGGTAGCTCTGATGTCATTTAGGGCTGTACAGTGGAACAGGTGATGTTCCACTGTCTCATGCATAGTCACACAAAGGACACATTGGGGGAAGTTCTGGTTTTATTCTGTTCAAGTGAAAGTTGAGCTGTAGATGTTCTGTTCGTAGGCGGAAGATCGTGGTCTGTTTCTTTCTCTGTAGGTGGTTGATATTGTATTTTGGTAAAATTAAGGATTAAAATCTGATTATTTATATTTGGGCGGGTGGTCTGCTCCTCCTGTTTCTCTTCAGTGTTGTTGTTCTATTCCATTTTTGGTGAAAAGTCTCTGTGCTGGGGGTTTGCAGATGCTCTGGTGTGGTTTGCTCCTTTTTCCGATCAAACATCTGTTGTCCTTTTCTCCCCTCCTTTTTTGTTTTTGTTGCCCTCTTGTAACACCTCTAATCTTCGGCACGTACGTATGGCCTTATCTTGTTGCAAGTGCTGTAAAACTCTTACTGAAAAAACCCCCTTAAAGTCTCTGTAATCACAGCGACTCACCATTCACTAAGGCTGACGTCATCTCTGTGTGCAGAGACACCTCTAATCTTCGGCTTGTATATATATGTACACTATTTTGTTGCAAGTGCCTTAAAACTCTTTTACTAAAACACATTAAGTCTCAGTGATCACAGCGACTCACCATTCACTAAGACTGACCCCAGTGGGTGGTTGGCGGGTGCTATGGTGTGGTTTGCTGCTCTTTCTTTCCTATCTCTCCTCCTCCTTTTTTGTGTTTGTTACTCTCGTGTAACACCTCTAATCTTCGGCACATATATATGGGCCTTATTGTGTTGCTAGTGCCATAAAACAATTACCAAAACTAAAGACTAACCCCCGTCTCTGTCTTGCTCCCAGGTCGCAGTGGGATGATCACGGGCAACGTGTCCGGTCCGTGTATGTCGGGCTTCTACTATGTCACGGCCCTGCCCCAGACCAATCTCTACCTGCTTGTCATCGAGGACTGGCTGGCTTACAAACAGTCGCTTTTCTACAACTTCCACTGTAAAATTACTCAGAGGTACGTATTTCTTTTTTGTTTATAAAGCGTGGTTCTACGATTTCCTTTTGTAAAATTACACACATGTACATATTTTTTGTTTGTTCATAAAGTGTCGTTTTACAATTGCCACTGTAAAATTACTGGCAGGTACGTATTTCTTTTTTGTATATAAAGCGTGGTTCTACGACTTCCTATTGTAATATTACGCACAGGTACAAATTTCTTTTTTGTTT
Source organism: Aplysia californica (assembly GCF_000002075.1). NCBI lineage: Eukaryota > Metazoa > Mollusca > Gastropoda > Aplysiida > Aplysiidae > Aplysia > Aplysia californica. The sequence goes on along the minus strand of NW_004797932.1, from coordinate 36,734 downwards.
ATAAAGCATTGTACAATTTTGATTGTAAAGTTACTCGCAGGTTCATATTTTTTCTTTGTTTATAAAGAGTTGTCCTACAATTTCTACTGTAAAATTATGGGCAGGTACATATTTCTTCATATTTTGTAGTCATTTTACAATTTCCATTGTAGAATTACTCGCAGGTATATATTTCTTCTCTTGTTTATAAAACACTGTTCCACAATTTACATTGTAAAAGTCCATGTTTCTTCCTTGTTTAGAAAGGCTAAAGTTTGGGGAATTTTATAGAAGTTGTGAAGTCCAATGTAAAGCAAATGAAAAGAGAAATTAAGTTACTCTGAAAGAAATATAACTTTTAAATGATTTTTTCCCTGGTTTTGAATGTGTGAAGTGTAATTTTTAAAAATATGCTCTTTGTGTTGTCAGAGTAAGACCATTAACTTTCAGCCCTCAAAGTTTGGGACGTGTTACTTGTCTGCCCGTAAAGTAGATAGCACCAGCTTAGTGATGGATTTGAAACCATGCCCATGTCTGAAGTCTTCTACTACTTCTTCTCTATCGCATCGCACTTGAAGTCCGGTATCTATCATATACTGGGCTGTCCTTCTCAGCTCTTCTGTCGGCCCCCTTCAGCTTCTCTTTGTAGCGTCAGTTAGGGCTGGGTCACGGGCGCGAGAACGGAACTGAATCGCCACTCTTTCCTGCGGAACGCGATTCACGATTCACTTCAGCGGAATGCGGAACAGTATCGCCAAACGATTCCCGATTCACTCCCCTGTCGCTGTCACCACCTTGTGGCTTGTTTAACCTACGGCTGAGTCGAGTCACGAGCGCAAGAACGGAACGGAACACTTAGTATGGCTCCCCTTATTTTACAAAAGATGGTATAGTCCAACCCCCCTATTAAAACAAAATGAACGGGGTCCAACCAATAGACAGAAGGAATTTTATGGAGCCATTGTTTTAGCGAATGGTGGGGTTGGGGGGGGGGGGGGGAATTTATGGGGGTCACTAATTGAGGTCAATTGATAGAGCAGCGCAACAAAGGGTGTGGGGCGGAGAGGATGGCGGAACAACAAGTGTGGGACTCGCGCTCGCCAAGAGGCGTTGATAGGACACTGTTCCGTTTCAGTGTTCCGCCACAGCTCCACAAGCACTCGCGTACTCGCGATTCATTGAAGCCGACTGAATCGCGAATCGCCACTCTCAAATTTGACGAGCAGGATCCAGCCCTAGTGTCAGTGGGGTTGGCCATGTTTCCTGTCTGAGAGAAAAATAACAATAAGTAAACCAGTTTAATGTTACAGGGGGTTGAAAATTTCATTTGTGAAATCAGAATACACACAAATTTGTCAGTGAGCGGAGCCATGTTTTCTGTCTCAGAGAAGAATGACAATAAATAAACCATTCACTACAAATGAGGAACAGTCTACAGTGCATGGGGGGTTGGCGGGTGCTCTGGTGTGGTTTGCTTCTTCTTTCCTATGAAACATCTATCGTCCTTATCTCCCCTTCTTCTTTTTTTATGTTTGTTACTCTCTTGTAACACCTCTAATCTTCTGGCGTTCATATGTCGTTATGCAGTTGCGAGTGCCGTAAAACCTCTACTAAAACTAAAATTTAGTTTCACTACAAATGAGGTACAGTGTACAGTGTCTTATAATATACTTTCCTGTGTGTCAGTCAGTGTGTAAAGTGATGGCTGTTTGTCTGTGTCTGTGTGAAGTGATGGCTGTGTGTCAGTCAGTGTGTGAAGTGACGGCTGTTTGCCTGTGTGTGTGTGAAGTGACGGCTGTGTGTCAGTCCGTGTGTGAGGTGACGGCTGTTTGTCTGTGTGTGTGTGAAGTGACGGCTGTGTGTCAGTCAGTGTGTGAAGTGACGGCTATTTGTCTGTGTGTGTGTGCTTTCAGCGTGGTGAACAGCGGGGCCTACAGAATCATCAACGGGACGTGCGCGCACAAGGACACCTCGGAGAGCACGCTAAGAGACCAGGGCAAGTGTCCCAAGCTGAACGACGTCCCTCTCAAGTGTCGCTACAACACCGGCACACGACTCACCGCCACCGCCCATATCGCCGTCCTGACGGGGACCGTCATGTGGGTCTTGTTGTCGTGATACCACTGTGTTCTCCGAGCGAGCGAGCGGAGTCGGATGTCTGGTATATTTGATATTCGTAAGTTGGGTTTAGAACTTTTCAAGAGAATTTTTACCATGATATGTTTGGTTACAGAATAGACTATGAGATATATGCTGTGATTGATGTATGTTATTTTTCTGTGCAGCAGACAAACTCATCTGATTAGATAGACTCTTTTGCCATTGAAACCTGATACAGGTTTTGTGTTTCAGTGACTGTTATGTATGTCTGTGTTCTGGTTAACGAGCAGTGATTGTGACATTAATTAAATTGTTTTAAAATGCACTGTTTATTATGTACTTGGATCTGCCATCCCCTCTATGACAAAACAAAAGTTTTTCTCAAAATCCTCGTTGGGGAAAAAACGGACCCCAGCAGATTAAAATGAAGTAATTAATCGACTATGGCAAATAAATGTGAGGCAGTGTGGTGGAATCAAGCTCTCGTCAATTTTTGGGCATGAAGAGATATTGGTATCATCTTAAAGCTTGTTCTCTTGTCTTATTTTGGAAGAGCAAAGTATTCCTTTATCTTGAATACAAGTCGAGATATTTGCGAATGAAGGAGGTGTGGGTCACCTGTTTTCAGAGGTAAAATTAGTGAGAAAATTACCGCCAAAGATTAGTTATTTCCTTAGCTTAAGAGTCCGTGGTAACTGAAAATTTAAATATTTTGTGCCTTTAATCAACGTTTTTCAGGAAAATCCAAACAAAATTAAATTGTTTAATGGGCACAAAGGTGTTTGGCCAAAAAACAACAAAATTGATAAAAATCCACAAACCTGAGGAAAAATGGAAGTTTCTTCACTTTGATTATTTTGACGAGAGCCTGATTCCACCACGCTGTCTCACAAATGAGTATTGCAATTGTGCACAAATAAACGGAAATAAAAACGTATACTTTTACATCATTTACGATAAGTCGCGAAAACGGGGCGAGCAAATGGTAACAAAAATGTCGAGTTTCACGTCATTTAGGACAAGTCATACAGGACAAGACAGAAACGGGATTCATGAAAAAAAAAAAAGAAGGATTTTATGCAATTCTGATTGCAAATCTGATGGAGGTGCTTTGACGGGAATCAAAGAAGATATTATTGGGATATGGGGTACTCAGCAAGTCTGTGTACTCCGACTGTACTTCATAGACTAGAGGAAAAGTTACGTGTTATGAAACCATTGCAGACCGTGGAAACCTTGAAGGAACTCCATAAAGTTGGTCAAAATTGGCAGCCCTGCTTAAAATGAAGAATCATAAATTATGTTTTGTTTTTAGTTTCAGTTACAACTTTTCACATGTTAATTTGTCTTACAATTTTGAGTTTTTGCTTGACCATTTAATAATACCTACATATGTACTGACATTCTACATCTTCTTGAGGTCATGTGATGCAAAAACAACTAGCATTTTTTTAAGGCCGACATTGATTACATTGTTAGAAGTGCAGTAAAGAACAGTTGCAGTTGTCATGTTGTTGTTGTTGTTGTTTTCAAATCCCTTTAGCTGCGAGCATTTCGCTCTTGGCAGCGCAATGCCTCCCTCAAGTAACCACATGTCCTTGTCATCTGGTCAACGCCAGAGTAGAGCAGGCTTTGTAAGTCTGTAGGTGTGTATAGGAGCCTGCGTCGAAGAACTGCCAGGTTTGGGCAGTGATGCAGTTGTCGTAAGAGTAATAATAGCTTTTATGACTGTTTTTTTCACTCCCTTTTCTCGAGTTTGTTGCTGTCAGGAGATGAGGTCCTTTAAAAACTCTTGGAACTTTGCCTCCCTGAGCCTACAGGTCATGAACTCTTGAGCTGTCTCGGGTTGACTGTTGTGGAGTCCGCTTTAACTGAACAAGGTGAATTCGAAAACAGGGGGAAACAGAAAGAAAATCAAATCCCCGATTTTGTGTTCTTCTACGTCACTGACATGCAAGCTTTGCGACAGAATCTGCGCTTCAAACATAGGAGGAATTAGCCATGAAAGAAGCTGCATGAAGACAACCTTGAGACCATCTTAAGCTAAGTTGACCGTCTGCATAGACGAAAAGAGCCATATATACTTGAGCAATCTCTCTAAACTGAAAACTTGGCTATACCAGAGAAAATCCAGCAGTCCCACAGAGTTCAGTTAAAGGGGACTCCACTGTATTGTGTTTACATCACCATTTGCTGAGGCATGCATTTGGTTTGTAGAGGGAAAGGTCTTGCATCGATTCCGTAGGGCTGTTATTATTAGACTCAGGATTTCAATTTGAATTCTGTCTTTCATGTTACGTAAATCTGATCACACATTTGTCCATCACCTCTTCTTTTTGGCGTCATGTTGTATCTGCCACTAGGCAAAAAGTTTTCATCAGAAGTTAAACATTTTTCTGGGGTGATGGAGAGGGTCTAGCCGTTCAGGATCACAGTAAGAAGCCTAGTTCTTGATCTCTCTGAAGTTCAATTTTTTCCGTCTGGATCAATAAATGACTTGTTTAAGCCAAATAGCATTCTTTTGTGGGCACTTGTGCATGGTTTCAAGGTCATGTGTGACATTTCCAGAAGTTTTTTAGATCATAAAAGACTTTAACATCAAAGCATAATTCTGTCACCCATCTCTTGATGAAAAAAAACCCCTCAACCATTCCGTGCAGCAAAACACTTTTGAATTTCGTAACGACGCTGGCGTCTGTGAGCAGAATGTTGTAGCCTATGCTATTGCTGTCTGTGGCATCCATCGGTAGTTTGCACCGCGGGGCTGTGGCCAAGGATCCAGCTCAAGCACTCTGTACTTACCTAGTCTCTACATTTAAACATTAATCAAAACATGGGAAAGTTATACATTCCTTGTTTTATTTGGTGTACATTTTATTATTTATGATGTTCCACCGTTCCTTTTGTGATATTTTTTTCCCATTTGAATTTGATGTTCATTTTTCCTGGGACCATTGTTGTTTTTTTTTTAGTGACATTTATTTTCAGAATAGATATTTAATTTATATGTAGGCCCTACATGTTTCTTATATTTAATTTACATGTACATGTTTCTTATATTTAATTTACATGTACATGTTTCTTATATTTAATTTACATGTACATGTTTCTTATATTTAATTTATATGTACATGTTTCTCATTCCCTGTGTGTGAGTGCAGTCAATAGTGATTTTGTCTCGGAGACTTCTTCAATTTGAAACATTAGAATATGAAGAACTAAAGACAGCTTTATTGATTTGTGTGGTGTATGAATGTACAAAACGACATGTATGATATGTTACTGGTTGCCATAGGGGGGGGGGGGGGAGGGAGGGAATGCAACTTTCTCAAAGGCACTGTGTTGTAGATCTCAAAGCCAAAAAAAAAAAGCTTGTGCCTACAGACACCGCTTGGCTTGTGTTGTGCCGTTTTGTTCAGCGATCACTGATCTAGGTCTTAAATTTCTTCTGTACGTCTAATTTCATCTCAAGTTTCACTTTTCTCAAAAAACCCCAATAAATGTTCACTCTGTAGATGCCATTGCCGACTGAGGCTGAAAATATACTGCCACGCACAACTGACGTGCGCTGTGAAAAAAGTTGTGCCCTCCTCTTTATATTTCCTATCGGTGATTTCACTGACACGACTAGACGTGAGGAGTTGTGAGGACCCAACAAGACGTGCGTGAGTGCAGCACTTCTTCTAGTGGTGCGGACAGGCCCGCCCTGCTATCGGAGTGTTCCACGACGCCGTGGAGATAAAACAAAAGGGGGTACCGAGAACTGAGCTGTTTTCGCCTGCTCAGCGCCATTTTTTTTTACACAGTCGGACCTATGTGATCACCACCTCCGACCTAGCTGCTCGTCTGTTTCGCGGCACACTTCAGTTGTGCGTGGCAGTTTATTTTCAGACTTGGAGCTGATCTTGATGTGACAGGCAAGAACTCTTGTTCTGCGTCCCCTCATTTCTCACATTTTGTCTCCCTTTTGAGATGAGAGGAAATTTATGGGAACCACCAGGCACAGGTCTTGAGGGTTTCCCAGACTTTGTTTTGGGGTAATGTATATAAGCTACGATAGACTGTATCGTATTTGTAGTGAGACCAAATTTGTATTGTACTCTGACTTTGCAAATGAAATTTTTAACCCGTGTACTATTAAGCTAGTCTGTTTATTATTATATTTCTCTCACATTTGAATAGAAAGCATGCTTTACTTCTGTTTAAAGTGGACCAAACGTATGTACTAAGGTGTAAAAAAAAGATATAATGAGGGCTTGTCATTTCTTATTGTACAATCAACGAATCTCAATATTTATATATATATATATGTGCAATATTCCATAGTTTTTTTAATCGTGCAATATATAGATTTATGTGATGTTCAAATCAGTATAAATGTCAATATGTGTCATATGAGTGCATTTGGAATTTTACATGCATGAGTTTACTTTTACTAGCATGCACACTTTACACTGAGAAAAGATTTACTACTAGACCTATTTTTTACTTTTAAGAAACTGGGCGCTTTCCCAGTCAGCATGTGTACTTCTATAGCAGTTATTGGAGATAATGGCGTTTACAGGAGATAGTTCTGAGATATAAGGGTGTTATTAACTCTATCCGTACATCGTGTTTTACTATCGCATCCACAAGACGTGGGGAACTCTGTGCCACCACTTATTTCCAAAGAGGAAATTTACTCGTTAATTCGATCCATATGCTTTGCATAGTTATCTGTCAAAATGATTTTTTGAGAAATACTGAAAGTTTCAAAGAGATCTTCGCACTAGAAGTATATTCTAAAATGTGAAGAATAGAACTCCGGGGGTACAAAATGACCCCAGGGCGTACGGAGAGGGTGAAAAAAAAAAAAGAACCTGCCATGTTCAGTTCATGTTACGCAATGTGAAATCTTTGACCGGTTTAGCAATGTGGGCTACCAGCATGTCGGGAGTGGACTCTTGGACAAGTTGGTAGGGAATTGGACAAGTTGTTGGTAGGGAATTGGACAAGTTGGTAGGGAATTGAACAAATTGGTAGGGAATTGGACAAGTTGGTAGGGAATTGGACAAGTTGGTAGGGAATTGGACAAGTTGGTAGGGAATTGGACAAGTTGGTAGGGAACTGTCCAAGCTGTGATTTTAATTTTTTTCAAGATTTGCTCTATTTTTTTGATGCATGGACGTAAGAGTCTGTTGCACGTAGACTGACGGCAAGGGTCACAATTTCTTCAGGTTGTGTGTGAAGCTCTACAAAGTCTGAAATGTCCACCACCCTTTATTATTTGAACATACATTGTACTTACATTATCTTAAGCCTGAGATTGAGCTGGGAGAATTATCTGAATAATTTATGTTATTGAAACCCTACATGGACTTATTGCTATTTTTAATGCAACTCGTCTCTGAAATTCATCGTGGTATTTCTGTGGTATTTTTTAAAATTACCTAATCTTCAAACTTAATCAAATGGAAGAACAGTCTTAGTCTTCTTATTTTGAATTTTTGGTTGTTTTTACACATTTTTTCGTGCAGTAGTTTTAGAAATTTTATAATTTTTGCTTAAACTCATTTAGGTGTATGTGTATTTGACAATCGTGATATTAAAATGTGTACACCAAACCAGTATGTCTGTGTTATATTTACTTGAAGGTTGACATTCTAGTTATCTTTCAAAAAGGTAATATTATAATATAAAATATCCCAGCATGCTGAGGAAGTTTCTCTTGTCGTTTACTTTTCTTTTGACTTTTACAGTGTGGTAAAGTGATGGATTTGTACTCTTCCTCCTGCTGCCAGACACACAAATTGTCGATTCGTTGTTAGATCAGGCTCTTTGCCACTGCACGAAAATGTATGTTTGATTCGGGAGTAGGGAGGTGGCTTTATTTTTTAAAAAAATGGAGTATCTTCATCTTTCTGCTGGGATGTTGTGTTGTTCTGAAGCTGAGTTGGCCCAAACATGCTGGACTGAAGAAGCCAACCTCCTGAATTGTGGTGATACAGGCAGGAAACATTTACAAATACAATAACAGTGACAAAAGTCGCAGATACCCGTCTGCTGGGACATTTCAGTAACCCATTTTCAGCACTTTTTAAGGACCCGCGGGCAAGTGTTGAGTTCCTGCGTGCTG
>NW_004797932.1:26148-28004 GCF_000002075.1 Aplysia californica | reverse complement strand
ATGCCACACGCGGACGAAGGAAGTATACAGGGCATTTTCTTAAAAAGAGAGGCTCTTATTATGTCACGCAGTGACCAGTCATTACTGGCAAAAATCAGGACCAGTCACTTCTCTGGGCTGTGGGCCTACAAAAATAGAATAGACAGAACATCGGACCCAACCTGTCTATTGTGCAGCGAGGAGCTCCAAGATTTGGAGCACTGCGTGACTAGTTTTTATTCCAAGTAGGCCCGGTGGTGGCATCTCTTCGGGGGGGGGGATTCAGGGAGGTTGGACTGCCTCATCCGCTACCCAAGGGAGGCCGTGGCCCTGGCGAAGAGCACGCTCTTCGGGGCTCCAAACATTTCGTACGGATAGGCTACCACACACACACACACACACAACAAGAAGTGAGATCACAGTGAACAATATTTATTTAAAACAAGTCTTGAGTCATCTGAAACTAAATGAGAGTTTATACATTACAGCTGACAATAAGGTACATATGGTGCCAGTTTGGGAATGAAATTGTTCGTTAATCTGGACGGTCGAGAACAGGAAATCAAACAGACAGCTGTTTACCTTGTAAAGTCATGTAGGATACGGACATGCTTCTTATCTGCAGTTTCTAATTCTTTGCCATATCGACAGACCGAAGGGCTAGAACCCAAATGGCCGCTGGATCGGAAAAGTAAAGTAAAGTAAAGTATCTGCAGTTTCAAGAAATGAAAATCATCACAGTTTTGCTTAATGAGAAATGTCTTGCCAGATGAACCCAATAAAGACTAGACCGACCCCCCCCCCCGGCCATGGACAGCTAGAGACAAAAACAACAACTTGGAAACTCTTTTTAATGTTATTAGCACAACCTCTAAGGAAAGGACAGTCTTATGTACACTTGATATCACATTAACACTTTTTTCTGTGTTAGGAACGATGAAAGGAAAAAAATGAAAAGCCCTAATGAACAAAACAGCATGAGAATCGTAGATCAATTGTACTTGGAAGTCAGAATGCAACTACACATACAAGTACGAGTTGCAATTTCTTCCCAAACGTTTATTTATGCTAATCTCCCCAGGCATGGATAAAAATGACAAAAAAGCCAGCTAAACCTCCGAAATAAAAATTTCCTACTTTTAAAAAATGTATGACATTTAACACTTTGCTGTGACATCTCGCCGACCCGCGATGTTTAGCACCCAGTTTCTTTGGATTTTCCCCAAAACGCCTTAGCCTTTGATGGCAAGGGATTTTACTATGTGAGCCTTGTGATGGCAAAGTGTTAATTCTGTTCTGAATCTCACGAGTGTACGTTAAATTTCTAGTATGACAAATATAACATCTCTTTCGTTTTATCATTTATTTATTATAAGAAAAGGAAATCCCCAAAAACAGAAAATCCTCCACCACTTCGCACTGCATCTAGAATTAAGTCGTGAAATCAGTCCCCCCATCTTGTTCCAACGGTCGAGTCAAGGAGCCAGACCAGAAGTGGTTGCGCCGAGCCAAGTGAGCGGCTACTTCCTGTCAGCGGGACTGTGTCTCAGTAGAGTCGGGAGGTGCATCACGCCATGTCCGGCCCACCAAACTGATTTCTTTCAAACTCGGGTTCCTGTCGGAGCACACAATATCAAAGTAGGCAAATGTTTTTTTTGTTTTACTAGAACTTTTACATCGCTCGCAACTATATAAGATCGTCATAAGAGCGCCAGAAGAGTAGAGGCGTTACAAGAGAGTAACAAACAGAAAAAAGAAGGAGGAGGGGAGATAAGGACGACAGACATTTGATAGGAAAGAAGAAGCAAACCACACCAGAGCACACGCAAACCACCCACAGGCAAATGTTGATGTAGCTAATAATGTATAAATGTAAA
>NW_004797932.1:9167-25747 GCF_000002075.1 Aplysia californica | reverse complement strand
CCCAGCCAGAGTGCTACTATACTGCCGTGCCAAGGCAGAGCAACGTATCTGCACTTTTTATGACTTTGAGTTACGTCACGCTGCCATAGGAAATATTGGCTTGACTCTTCAGTTACGTCTGTTTGCCATAGTGAAATATCATATTTGTAGTGCAGATACATCTTCCTGCCTTTGACATGAGATGCAGAATGGGTATAGGCATCCATTTAATGGAAGATGCAAAAATTAATCATTTTTTGCAGATACCTCATCTGCAATCCCACCCTGTGCTATACAACTGACCTGATCCAGTCTCCACAATCTACAATCCCACCCTGTGCTATACAACTGACCTGATTCTGATTGAATCCCCACAATCTACGCCCCCCCCCCGTGCTAGAGTGCTATAGTGCTATAGAACTGACCTGATTGAGTTTCTTGAACTCCACGATCTGCGTGAACACATGCTCCAGGATGTGCTTGGCCGTGCGGCTTTCTTGCGGCAAGTTGTGAGTCACGCCCAGGATGTCGCCACACTCGCGCACGTAGTACTCGAGGTCATCGTCAGAACCTGTGGATACAACAAAAAATAATATATATAAACTTGTACACTTTCAATTTACTCTGACAAGTCCTAAGCTTTTTTTTCCAATTCTGTAGCAGCAAATTAGCTTGAAAATATGCACATGTTCGCATCATGTTTATCATAAAAAGATAAGTTTCAAGTTATAAGCATGTTTTGCCTACACAAGTGTTCAGAAAAGAATGGAGATTTCCAGTCAGTTGTAGCACAACCTAGCAGATATTTACGTCGAATGAGAAAAATGAGACAAAATAATAATGTGTAGTCTAGTCAGTAGATGTACCAACTTCTAAGAATTATGACAAAAATGCAAGCTCATAAATGTGCAAGCATTCATAACAGTAACAGCAACCCCCCCCTTCCCCCCCCAACTCAAACTGAAATTGTATTCTGAAAAGTTTTAATCCAATTTTGGAACATGTCTGGCATTTACTCAATAGATAAGACATTTGATTAAAGAGGGTGTTGGAGGAAGTCTTTTTAAAACTATTTTTGAAAATCAAGAAGGTGTCCATCTTGTCTTTTCACTGTAATAAAAAAGTTATTGTCCTGTCCTGTTTATTAACTCTCATACAATTCAGACTAAACTAAAACTAATCAATTGTACAGCTGTGACAAGAACTGGAGAACATTTAGTCGACTTTAAGCACAAGGGGGCTATCCCGTAAAATGCTGTTTTGAGAAAATGGAGGGTAAAGTTTTTGGACCCTTGTTCAGTTTCTTTAACACAGTACCGTTGGCAACTTTAGTTGCCGGCCCGTAATTTCCGCTCAGTACCGCTGACCGACTCGACCAGGCACACTAAACAACGAACGGAACTTCTCCAAGGAAGTAAATATGAAGGGAAATCACTCTATGTGATAGCTGAATCGTTGATGTTGCCCTTTGAAGTTTTTATAGCACATTTCTTGAGCTGTGGAGGTTTTCTTTTTACATTCTTTGTTCCGCCACGGCTTCAGCGTTCCCAGATCACTATATCTAGATTTAGAAATTCAGCTGGGCCTGCCTACCCTCTCCAAATAGAATGGGAGTTTTATCATGATGTCTATGTGTCGCAAAAGAGGTTTTTCTATAAAGTACAATTATTTCTGAATATATCTTGAAAATTTCAAGTAATTCTGTTCATGAATTTTGTTTCAATGAATTTTTTTGTAACGTACCCTAAATATTTTGTTGACTTCTAAATCGGTGCGGTACTCAAGGGTTTTTCACTTTATGACCCTGCAGTCTTGTAAGTGTTAAAAGACAAGGAGAGTTTTCTCTACGAACAAACAAATGTACATGCCGATGAAACCAAACTTCTCCTATAGGTAGGGCAATGCCCACTTTTGGTGTAGGTCAAGGTTTCTGGAAACCCCTGAAATCTGGGTTAGCCCGCTTGTCCTTAACAGCGACCATTTGTACTTACATTTGTTAGTGATCTGGGCAATCCTGACTTTCTCTGAAGAAAACTGTTCATCGAGGTCGAAGAGTTCTAACGCTGGGGGAGGCAACTCTCTGAAGGTTGGAGGAAATACCTGCAGGAAGACAAAATGTACATATCAATGTTGATGTTGTTGTTTTCAAATCCCTTTAACTGCGAGCATTTCGCTCTTGGCAGTGCAATGCCTCCCTCAAGTAAACACATGTCTTTGTCATCTGGTCAGCGCCAGAGTAGAGCAGGCTTTGTAAGTCTGTAGGTGTGTGTAGGAGCCTGCGTCGAAGAACTGCCAGGTTTGGGCAGTGAAGGAGAAGACGTTCAACGGTCTCCTCGTGGTAGTCACAGTGTCTGCAATGGGGTTCCCACATGGGGTTAATTCTATTTATGTGCTTGTTGGTGTGTAGGTGTCCTGTGCGCGCTCTGAAGATCAAAGTCTGATCAGCTCTACATAAGAGATTCATCAATGTCGATAACTGATCATAGAGTTCTGGGAGTTTGACATCAGAATTGAAATATATTTGTCACGCAGTCAACATGAGATTGAAGACAGTGGGGGTTGCCTTGGGTCAGAGTTTAATCAGTGAGAAAAAAGCTGCCAAAGTGGGTGGTTGGCGGGTGCTCTGGTGTGGTTTGCTCCTTCTTTCCTACCAAACATCTATCGTCCTTATCTCTCTCCTCCTTCTTTTTTGGTGTTTGTTACTCTCTTGTAACACCTCTAATCTTCGGCACTTATAATATGACCTTATTGTGTTGCAAGTGCCGTAAAACTCTTACAAAAATTAAAAGCTGCCAAAGTTTGGTACGGTACCTTCCAAGGCCTGAGTGTCATTGGAAATTACAGTTTTCATTTTTTGCGCCGTTGATGAAAACCTTGCAGTAAACCCCACAAAGAACTTAAATGTGTTTTTTTTAAATGGACGTAAAATATGCCAAGCGGAATTAATTTTTACCCGTTTCTTTATTTCGCCCAGTACCGATTTCACCATCATGCCACACAAATATATAAAACAAAAACAATAAACTGCAAAGCAAAACAACAACAACAAAAAAAACCCAACAAGGTGAGCCAGAAGTCTCTTAGGGTAGACTACAAAACAAGAACTCACCACCCAACCCCCAACCACAAATTCTGAGATTCAAAGTCAAAGACAAATTTTTGTTGGAAACTTCTCCCGAGAAAACAGCAGAACAAAAGGTAGACAGGACTGTTGCTTACCGCAGGCTGCAGTGGAGGGAGGGGCGTCTCAAACTGGGGGGTGATCAGGGTCAAGGCTTCGTGCTTCACTTTCAGCTCTTCAAAGGCTCTGGGGAAGGAAAACAAAACAAACTCTTTAAAAACAAAAAATCATCAAAATAAACACATACAAAAATGTTATTCTGCTGTAATAATAATAATAATTGACATTTATATTGCGCTCAACCCCGATTAAAGTACACAGGCTCTGAGCGCTTTACAAAACAGTACAACGTACAACAGTAACATAAAACGTGTTCTGACTAAAGAAAATTACTCTTCATCTTATTAACTTAAAAATAGAAACGACTTCAGCTGACATTTGAATGCTGTCTCACTATCTATCCCCAGCACACTAACAAAAAACACAGACAAACGCTAAAAGGAAAAAAACTTACACAAGTTAAAAAAAAAACAACTGCGATTGACAATATGCAAACCTAGCAAAACCAAGAACAGAAGGTTAAAAAACAACTGCTCCTAAATAGCGGACACTTGAGATCTCAGTGATTATGAATTATTATCACCCTGTCCTGACCTGCACAACAGTTTTGCTTAGCAGCCTCATTGCATTTTTTTACACTTTATAATTATCTCGTAAAAACATCAATGACATTGCTCTAAAATAGCGACACACAAACATATTCTGGCCATTTCAAAGCTTAGTGGTACTGGAAGTTTTGGGGTTTGTTTTTCTGAATTTTTTTGGTCGAAAGTTAGAAATACAATTTAGACTCAGAGAAGAACTAAAATCTTCCTAGATTTTATGAAAGAGAAGTGTTGATGTAAAATATATCATCCTTGCTATGCCACCCCTGAGTGAGAGCCTGTGATTTTGCTTAATTCTATACAGTACCTAGAGTTTGTGGCATATGCAAATGAGGATATATATAATTATTAGAGAAGCAAAATAATCAAATACAGTCATTTATAACAATTCTAGATACTTTTTGCAAACTTTCGTTGTACAAAAAACACTCCCTTTAAACTTTGCACGCGGTCTCCCCTCAAAATCAAAACCCACAGACACGTACTTGATAGACTTGGGCACCAGCGACGTGTCGAGCTTGAACATGGAGTTGTCAAACAGCGAGGTGATGTCCCTTGGAATGTCGTCACTCTCCTGTAGACAGGTCTTGAGCTGCTCCGAGAGTCGCGCCACGTCTGGCAACTGGCTGTAGTCGTTGATCTAAAGGGGAAAACATTTTTTAAAAAAAAGAAAATTAAGAAAGAAAAAGGAGAAAGTCAATGAAATGTACCAACCATGTGAAGGTAACAGCTCTTCTATAAATGCAACTGCCTTAGATAGTAAATTTAATTTTCTTGATCTACAGAGTAAAAACAAAAAAGAAAAAAAAAAACCCAACTCCAAGCACTTGAAATAAAACTATTTACTTGACAGAAACAAAGATAGTACATAGCAAGATGGTCCACTCAGCCAAAAAAGTGTCCGCCGGAAGTTCGCTCTTTGCTTCAGATGGCGCTGTAGTCTGTTTTGAAGCTCTCTTTCGTTTCTCTAGAAGAAGAATAGGAATAGCACCTCCTTGCGTGCGCAGATCGACTGCTGTTCATCAGCTGTTCGGGTTCGTTCAGTGCGGAGTTTTAGGTTTTTAAAATTTTAATGACCTCTCACCTTTTATTCTAAAGTCAAAATAAAGGAAGAAAACAGTTGTCAGCGTAACCATTTTAAAAAAGCATTCTTCCGAAATTTGAAATCTTATTTATTCAAAAACTTGTTAGTTTCACTTTGATTTTTTTAACACAAATAAGGTAACTCTGTTCGCAAAGGGTGCACATTTGCGAAGAGGGCGCCACCAAATTTTGAGGACACTTTTTAAAATTGGCTCAAAGAGAGGCGTGGACCCTCTTTGACAGAAAACAGACCAAGACACAACGTTGCTTTTGGACTATATATTACAGTATGTACTTTTCGATCAATTCTTTGTAGAGAGGCGATAAACTCGTATCATACTACCAGCGTCTGTGGTGTGATGGTCACACCCTTTGCCTTCCCATGCAGGAGACATGAGTTCGATTCTCGTATGGGAAGATGTTTTTACAAAATAAAATGTCTGTCTGCCAGGATGTTGTATCCTTTTCAGCCCGGGTCGCCCCGGAGAGGCATAGTCCAAGCAGTCGCCCCGGAGAGGCATAGTCGAAGCAGTCGCCCCGGAGAGGCATAGTCGAAGCAGTCCACCTTCAGTTATGATACTACTAATACTAACAATAATAATGATAATAATAATAATATACGTCCACATAGAAGAATATCTCTCCAGCGAAATAAAAGAGTTGGAAGATTTGAAGGTTTAGGTGACTTGTGGCATCTGCTGTGGCTGATGAGACCAGTTCTGGCAGAGAAAAGTTTGCCACATTTTGAACATTTACAAGCTCCACTTCCACTTGTGAATGTGCGCAGCTTGCAGGCTTCTCTCTTGGTTTCAGCATTTCTTGATCTCAATTAACAAACCTTTCAATTATCGAATACTCGGCGTTAATTCTTTAACCAAGGCTGGACGGTACCACCCGATGCGAAGTTGTTATTGTATTATGGTACGGGTCGAATATAAAAAAGTTCGAGCTAACAAGCCTTTAGTTTGACCCGGAATTCAAAGATAAATGAATTCTACGTCTGGGTAATCCTTTATTGATCAGTTTGACACGAAACAAGCGGTTTTAAAAATGTAATATGTCAGGTCACACTTCCACAAGCACGAGAGAATTACGCGGAAACATGATTTTAAATTGCATGGTTAAAGAGTTAAGACTCCATTATATGTCACTTTTCAAAATGGCTTATGGTGAAGCCTTACATTATGCCGTCCACGTTCACCATGCCCAATCTGAACACAAAACATAAGGTCAAAAAAGCCGCTTACCTCGGGATCTTCAGCATCGATTGGGTTGAGTTTGATGTCGTCAGTTGTCAGGAAATTGATGAGGACATCCTGAGTGATCGTTCAGGAAAAGAAAAAAAAGATTCTTCAGTTTGTTTCCAACCTAAACCAGCATTCCTCTTAAAATTGAAAGTATCACATCAGCAGATATATTTCCAACTGAGCTTTGTTTTTTTAAAAAAAATAATGAAAAAGAATGCGATATATAGTTTAGACCTAGTAACCCTACCTCCTTCATTCGCAAATATCTCGATTTGTATTCAAGATAAATAGATATTTTTTTCATCCAAATAAAGACAAGTGAACAAGCTTTAAGATGATACCAATAACTCTACATGCCCAAAAATTGACGAAAGCCCGATTCCACCACGATGCCTCACATATTTCAATTTCTGGAGATAAAAAAACAAACCCTCCAGGATGCAAACTTACCAAAATCTTAGAATTCTCCTCTTTGTCGATGTACTGGTCACTGACCATATGTACCGAGCCAAGGACAGCTAGCTTCCCTTTGTGATGCTGCCAACAAAAACACACAAAGACAAACAAAATTTATAAACGTTAATAAAGAACAAAATTGTTTTAATAAACATTAATAAAGAACCCCCTGCCTATTGTAACAAAAGACATGCTGCATCAGCATAATCATCATCATCACATCCCCTTTTTCTTGTTCTGTTTTTTTGTTGTTGAAGCATAACAACACAATAATAAATCAATAGCTTTGGTCAGTTCCCGTTATCATATATGCTTCGTAAAAATGAAACTGTAAAATTAACATGAATGGTACTCTAGTCTAACAACATGATAACAATTTGTACCACGACAGTGCATTTTTACGTAACTTAAAGTAACTTACAAAATATCGGCACCAACATAGAGACACAGGACAAAATAAAACCAAACAATTTTTACGTAACTTACAAATATCGGCACCAACATAGAGACACAGGACAAAAGAAAACCAAACAATTTTTACGTAACTTACAAATATCGGCACCAACAAAGAGACACAAGACAAAATAAAACCAAACAAAAAACCCCCAAACAAACAAAGAAAAGAGGCAGCCCCGCCACTCACCCTGGAGGAGTAGAGAGCACACACAGGGCGGTTCAAGGGGAAGCAAACGCTGCCGGTGGACAGCACGGCCGAGGCGGGCTTAGCGACATTGAGCGTGGCTCCGTACGGATACAGGAAGGAGAGGGCCCTGGTCAAGGGAAATAAACAAAGGGAGTTACAATACACTGAACAGGACAGATCTGTGAATAGAAAAATACACTCCACAATAAATATTAAGCTCAATATTCTTGCCTAACTACTACCATCACAAACACTACAAAGCTTATCATTTAAAAGGAAATCCTTTATATCGTGTATTGTCAAGAACCCCACTCAGTATCTTTCATACAAATGTACAGAGTTTCAAAAAGTAAAACCAAGACTTCTCAGTAACACCTACAGAAATCAAAATAAAAACATAAGTAATCTAAATATTTTTTTACATTTACTGAGAAATAGAAAAATATTAATCGGTTACCTGCCACATTAACGACGCAAAACTTCTTGAAATACAGCTTTGCACAAGACTTTTCTACCCACATTTACTCCGTATTCCAATATACAGTCAACAGCTATTGTATGCTTCATAATAATGAAATTGTAAAATTTACATGAGTGTTATTCTAATAAACCTTAAGCCTTGTATTTGAAAGAACTCTACAAAAGGTTTAGGGTATTCACTCCCATCTCCTCATATACGTAACTTACTGAGAATTGTTGCTGTCTTCGTCTCCAACCCCGAAGGAGGTCTTTCCAGCTGCCTGGCTTATAGCCCTGAAAGTGGAAGAACAAGAGCTTCAGCAAAACTTTGTATACTGACATAATTGATATGCTGAAATCTGGACCTATATCAAAAGTGGGCATTGCCCTACCTATAAGAGAAGTTTGGTTTCATTGGTGTGAATATTTGTTTGGTTAAGGAGAAAACTCTCCTTGTCTTTTAAAGAAACTAAACAATGGGGAAAAACTTTACCTTCGATTTTCTCAAAAAAGCATTTTTTCCGGATAGCCCCCTGTGCTTAAAAGCAACCAAATAAAACGAGGAGTAAACCCGTAAATTTATGACATAAGAATAACTTTTGGTAATGACAAATTTGAGATTGCTGAGCAAAGTGAAACCATATATATATCACGACAATCTGTCTAAATATGGCAAAAAGAAAAAACAAAACACTGGAGATACATCTAGGCACTGAAGGCTGAACCCAAAAACAGTACACGGCAAACCAGCACCTTGGCAATCACAGCTGTTTGTTGGTTGTAGAACTAGAACAATTTGTACCAAAACTGTATATGTGAGGCAACGTGGTTGAATCAGGCTCTCGTCAAAATAATCAAAGCGAAGAAACTTGCATTTTTCCGCAGGTTTGTGAATTTTTATCAAATTTTTGTTTTTGGGCTCAACACCTTTCATGCCCATTAAAGAACTCGTTTCTCTGTGGAAATTTCTTTAAAATGTTGATTAAAGGCACAAAAGATGTAAATTTTCAGTTACCACGGACTCTTAAGCTAAGGAAACAAGTAATCTTTGGCGGCCATTTCTCACTAACTTCACCTCTGAAAACAGGTGACCCCCATCTCCTTCATTCGCGAATATCTCAACTTGTATTCAAGATAAATGGATATTTTTTACATCCAAATAAAGACAAGTGAACAAGCTTTAAGATGATACCAATAACTTTACATGCCCGAAAATTGACGAGAGCCTGATTCCACCACGCTGTCTAACATTTTTTTTATATATAAATCACAGCAGGCTTACGCACAAACAGAAGACCTTCTAGCCGCCTCTCAGTTCTCTGTTGAGCGTCCAGCAATAACCACCCCATCACAACAACACTGCCAAAGTTGCACACTACTAGCTGAGTCCCAAATTGTTCTTCTTCAAATCTCAAGTTAAGAAGACAACACACTCATGAATACTCTGTAACAATATTTATTAACCCTATCAGTACGTCGTGTCATACTATCGTATCCACACGACATGGGGTACTCTGTGCCACCACTTTCCAAAGAGGAAATTTGCTCGTTAATCCGATCCGTACGCTTCGTATAGCAGTCTGTCAAAATGATTTTTGAGAAAAACTGAAAGTTTCAAAGACATATATTTGTACTAGAAGTATTCTAATATGTGAGGACTACAACCCCGGGGGTACAAAATGACCCCAGGGCGTGAGGATAGGGTTAAAGAACAACATAAATGAATCTCATTTGAGTGGAAAAAGCAACCCACAATTAAAAAAAACAAAAACAACGCAGAGGAGCATAGTAAAAAACTAACCTGTTCAATACACCATTTGTTATCAAGGCCTCCTTCGGGTGAAAGTATTTGTAGTAAGACGTTCGGACCACAGCATCTGTTTGAAGGGAGAACAAGAAACAAATGAATGAAGTATGGAAGAACTCCATGAACATTTACGATGAGCATGTTGTGCCTTTCTTGCAATGTCATGGTACGATCCATGAAAGGCCAGTCAAGTTTTTTTTTTATTAAAGCAAAAATACAAAAGCAGCTTGCTTGACGGTTTTAGTTTAGAAACTTTCCTGAACTGGATTCAAACCTAAAAAGGAAAACACTTCAGTACCACAAGAGCCATTTCTTCAACACAGTTACATTAAAGGCTAATATCTTCATTGTAAAAATAGCTCAGCTTATCAAAGAAATATTTGAGATAAACTAATGACAGAACGGGAATGTGTCAAAAACATCATGAAAGAAAATAGAATTTCTGGGTTTCTATTTCCCTCTGGAATCAAGAAGGTTGAAGCTGAAATCAGCACTTTTTTGTTTTACTTACCGTTATTTACCATGATTCCGAACTCTTCCAGAAAAAAATTTACATTTGTTTCAAAGCGAGATTCTCCTCCCTCTCCTAACAGCACCATGATACTGCCACCTGATTCTAAATACGCCTTCATTGTGGCAAACTGAAACAACAACAAAATCAAGGAAAAATATTTAATTAACATCACAATATGACATTCTATAACAATGCACCCTGTAATCATTCTTAAAGACTAGTATATGATAATTCATCCAGGAATGCTTCGACAGCACAATGAATTGTGACATTCTTTCCGCAACACTTTTTTGAAACCCAATTTTACAAAAGCTTTCCCAAAAGAAAATACAAATCTAGATGTCCACTCAAGAATTTAGCAAAATTTTGCTAAAAAAAAATATGAATAGTTTTGTACCTTTCCTCTTTTTTTCATCAATTCATCTTCAATCATATCTATCCATGAAATAATCCTTAGCATTGCCTACAAAATCATTCGACACATTGCTCCACTACTTGATAATCATCAAAATACAGTGTGTGGTTTAACAATCAGTTTTATCAAGCCAGTGGTATACATATTTACTTGCAGCAGGCTCCCACACATAAAGTATAAGAGATCACGTCTCTCACTTCAACTTACCTCAGCTGCTGTGAACTTTTCCCTGGCGCCAGGTATGACAAAGATGCGGGTCTGGTTCAGTTTGTCTGGAGAAATGTCCTCTTTGTTTCTGTCCAAAAGATTTCATATGCAGAAAAACATCAAATGTTGCACTTGAATTAAAATTTCTTCGAATGCATATTATCATGGTTTATGGATGTCAAAGGCATTTGAAGTCTAAAACATTTTCATTTCCAATTAGTAAATTAGTTTGAGTATTTTAACTAAACCTACAAGTGTCACTAACAAATAGACTGTGGTATCAGGGATGATTATATAATTTCACAACATTCTATTGCAAAATGCATGAGAACAGGCAAACCAAGCAAGTAAGGGCCAAAACCTATACATTTTCAGACAGTAATGTGTAAATAGAAAGCAGAATTCATTTGTGAAGGAGTTGAATTGTCTTGGGATATAAAATACAGGATAAACAAACCGAAATTTTTAGAACAATAAAACTTATGGCTTATCTAATCAGCTGTTGTGACGTTAGGATGGTTAGGAGGAAAAGTCAAAAGCCAAATTTACAAAATCATTTACAAGAAAAGGTTCCTCCCTTTTTTAAAATCCAAGTCACTTGAAATACATCTACCCCCAGCAATACATCTCTCACTTTAGAGATTGTGAAGCAATGTTCTGTAGTCTGCTTTCATTTTCACTTTCTGCCCCCACCCCCTCACCTCCTTTGCCCCCTCCTCTGGGCTCCTGACTCTTTCTGCAGCCTTTCTACTTTACTCCTTGGCTCCTCCTTACTGCTGTCTTTCTGCCACACCCCTGATCTTCTGGTAGGAAAGATCTACACCTAGCCTTCTCGGACAAGGGCGAAAAATCTCGGAGGGCCCGTGTGCAAGTTGCGCACGTTAAAGATCCCTTGGTGGTCTAAAATCGATAAGAGTAGGCTTCGGCCGCCATCCGGGCAAAATTCAAAATTTCCTACCAACTGAAAATATTAGGTGTGTCCCGCGCCCTCATATGACCTAATGCAGTTGCGAGCGCCGTAAAACACTTTACAAAAAACCCAAGAGATTGTGAAAAGAAATACACAGTTTGCTGAGCATGCCACTGCCAAGTGCAGTCATTAAAGGACACTAAAGACGGAAGAAAATGAAACTAGAGTGAAATCTGCTCTAACAGCCACCTATCAAAGACGATCACCTGTTGAAACCAGTTTCCCACATCCACCTTTATGTCTCTTTCTATTAAAAGTAAGACTATCCGAGACGCCCAATTGTCTGAGACACCACTTTTCTCCTTGACGATGGGCGTCGGTCTTAAACAATTTTGACAGTAATTGCATTAAATTTTTAAAAGCTCCACTAATAGTATTTCAAAAGATGATATGGTAACAGTAAAAAAATGTGCTATCCCTTACGAGACGAGTTTCCATGATGACTTCAGCTTTCTGTTCAAGGTCTTCAGGCCATTGTTGAGGGCAAATAGTTCTCTTTTCGTTGCACTGAATAAAATTGTATTCCGAGCTCCTTTTTCATCAGCTCCCTGTAAAATAATAAAAGTATAAAGAAAGTGAGAGAAAAATGATATTTCAAAGTGAAAGTAAGTAAGAAGGGTAGAGAAGAAAGTAAAAAAAATAGTGACACTCAAGCATGTTGTCACTAACCAGTATGAAGTTTAACCAAAACCCCACAAAACCCCCGAAAACCAATAGAAAGAATACATCTATCAGGCATTGATCACCTCATGTGACTGTATAAAAACAAATGTAAATAAAAGCTTTGTGTTGAAGAACTCTGTGAAAATAATAAACAACAACAACAACAACAACAAAATCCAACAACTTCACATTTTCACAAAACAATGACATTTAAAAGACAAAAACAAAAGAAAACACACAAAAAGCAAGTCACAATCCAGAAATTGAGTTTCGGCTCACTATCACTTAAAGAACCCCCCCCCCCCATTAACACACAGATATTATACGTGTCATGACGTGGTGGAATTGGGTGCCCGTCATTTTTTGGAAATGTGGACTTATTGGTATAAACTTAAAGCTTGTTTATTTGCTCTTCTCTGAGGAGAAAAAAATACCCATCTATCTTGAATAGAAGTCGATATATTTGCAATTAAAAAAGGTGGGAGTAACCTGTTTTCTCAGGTAAAAAGTTTGGTAACTAAAGCTATAGAGTCTTTGAAAACGGAAAATTTACATGTTTTGTGCCATTAATCAGCGTTTTTCAGTAAAATTCACATGGAAATGTATTTTTATATATATATATTGACATGAAAGGTGTTGAGGCAAAAAAACAAATTTTTACGAGCGGCTTAAATTTCACCACGCTGCCTCACATATATATAAAAAAAACTTATTGGTGAATCCAGCTGAGTCAGGTAAAGCATTCTATGGAATCGCTTCCACAGTTTCTGCTACAAATTGCACAGAGATAAGGCATTGCTACAACAAGAAATGATTGAGAAATGCAGCTAGCCCAACAGGGATCTCTCGACTTCTAGCCAGTTATAAGCTATCGCCTCGCCCCTGAACTCTATACCTGAATTCACCAGTCTATGTATGCACAGGTGATTAGTTTTCAGTATTTTCGAGGGTTTTCGGTATTTTCAGGGTTTTTCAGTAAAACGTCAAACCCGTCACTAACCCAGGCTCACTCTTAGGCTTAGTTATTAGACAAACATTCACTGTCTTAACCATTAACTCTTTCTCTCTGAAGGGGGAAAACCCACTATGCCAGGGCCCTCGTTTGGTACAATACAATGTGTTAGGAATCGGTGATGGGCCTTGTGCTTCGTGTAAGATGGAGAGAAAGAAGAAAAATTCTTCGCTTTTGGGGCCGCTAATTGCTTTTATTTGGTTATCGCAACCTTGATGAAAGCGAGGTGATTGTTAAGATTCCCGCGTTTAATTCCGATTTACGTTTTCATAGCCTCGGGCATCGCTTTGGTCCCTTCTTACCTGGAGAAAGTTAGGGTTAGGGTCAGGGTTAAGGTTAGGGTCAGGGTTAAGGTTAGGGTCAGGGTCAGGGTTAGGGTTAGGGACCAAAGCGAAACATGCCCGAGGCTATGAAAAATGCAAATCGGAATTAAACTCAGAAATTTTAACAATCGCCGAAAGCGACTTTAGGTGTCACTATCTTGGCCACCTCTATTCTCACCCGGAGTGAGAATAGTGCAGGCGAGTCTTGTGGCTATTCTCACCCGGTGCACGTTCACCAAATTTTGCGTTCACCCTAAACCACAGAATTCTACACTGTGATAACAGAAAAATTGTAGAATTCTGTGCCGTGAACAAACGTTCCATTACAACTGTAGCCTACTAAAAGCGTACAATTTTGTCTGTGGGCAGTGGAAAGAGAGAGAGAATGAGAGAGAGGAGTAGTGCGAGAATTTCCGGGCAAAACAAAATGGCGACCCGCGTAGTTCGGCTCGATTCGAAAAGTTAAATAGCCGTAGCATCTTTGTAGACAACCAAATTAATTTACTTTTGTGTTTTAACATCATTTTTTAACTTTGTTTTGGTCAATTTGATCGTCCACACCGATAGACAGTATTCAGAAAAAGACAGAGAGAGAGAGAGAAGAGGGGAGGAGTTGATCTTGCGAGAACTTCCAGGCGGGTGAGAATAGCCACTATCTTACCCTACATGAGCAACAGTTTAGTTAGACTTGACACTTTGACTTTCACTACACATTATACTCTACACTACAGGCTATAAACTCCACAGTCACCTCACTACACTGTGATACTGAACACTGAACTTGAACACTGTAGTCTGTACTACTGTGTAGACGTAGAATCTCTACTCTCTAGATCTTGAATCTAGAAGTAAGCCGGGAGAGCTCGATTTGTTTATTTTTCAAATCACGTCTTGGTCTTAATTTAGTTAACAATGATGTTCTCTCTATTTATATTGAATACATTCGGACAAAATGTACATTTCGCTCCTAAATGGAGTGTACAGATAACAGGTGTACATG
Source organism: Aplysia californica (assembly GCF_000002075.1). Classification (NCBI taxonomy): domain Eukaryota; kingdom Metazoa; phylum Mollusca; class Gastropoda; order Aplysiida; family Aplysiidae; genus Aplysia; species Aplysia californica. The sequence goes on along the minus strand of NW_004797932.1, from coordinate 11,183 downwards.
TCATAAACAACATTGCACTGATTGAATACCTCAGTTGTCGGCGCCATGGTGGCTTGGTTGGAAACTATTTACTTGGGAACTATGGGAAGTGAGGAACGAGGCGAATGGCAGTTGTGTGCTGAATACTGAATCGGCACATAAATGTTTGATAAAATGTTAAAAAGAAATAGCAATATCACTTTGTACTCAGTATTTTAAATCAATGCTATGAGATGTATCTAAAAGAGCGAAATATTTTTATTTGATTTTATGAAAAACTTTGTTTTCATTGGAGATGTCAAAGGTCACGGTAAAAATAGAGGCGTGTGTCGCATGAGGGGGGCGTTATCTTTTCAAAAGTATCAACTTCCCCTTTACATGAAAGTGCAAAGAGCTTTCGTCAACGAGGAAGGATTTTCTTATGATTGTCAACGTAATAAAGGAATTTTGTCTTAAAGGTAGGGCTTACTCAGATTTGTTTTTCGACTTTCTTGTAAAATTATAGATATTGTGGGGCAGCGAGAGTCCCGATTCTGTAGTGTAGTCTGCTGTTATATTATTTGTTTTTGTTCGATACACGTCTGTTGAGTAGAGCGGCGTGAAACGAAGAGAATAGAGAGATAGCTTTCGTCACGAGACTTGTCAATGAGTGGCAATTGGCGTCATCCTGTTCGCTCACGGCCTGTCAATGAGTAATGACATGCTCGTTTGTGTTGGACCTGCACTGTCTCGGACATCAGCAGAGAAAAATAAATAGAACGACCGATTCTTCACACCTCCCTCTTCCTAACTTCACAAATTAAGGCCCGGAATTAATCGATGAATTCAATCTGCTGTTTTTATTAATTCTTCCCCAAGGCACAGATTATACTTGGCGTTTCACGTGGGATTTGTGAAGGTGATAAATCGAGGACAAAATGTGTAATAGCTTGCGAAGATGAAGGTGTTTTTCACAACATTCAATCTAACATATATGACCATTTTATACAGTCAGTAGGCCTATTTGGGGGATGTATTGGAGCCAGCAGTACTGCCTATGATTTTGATAATCTAGTTTAAAAGGGAATCTAATCCTTCAGACTAAACCTTTTATAAGTGTATTCATATTGCTTGTAGTTCACTGTATCCTGCTCATGTTTTATAGGTCCTGGCTGGTTATAAATGATTTAATTATAAATCTATACATAGATCTAGATCAATGCTGTTTTTGTCGTCTTGAAACATTATTATATTGTGATTTTTGGTGGCATTTCTTTTAAAAAATTTTAAATGATGAACTTTGTTGAGTCTGCTCATTAATTGTACTTTGTATACTTTTCCCTTTTCTTAATTTTCTCATCTGTGTCCACTAACTTAGTGAATATTTTATGATGAAGCTGACCCCCACTCAAACTGGCAGTATAACTTAACGACAAGATATACATTTTATGATTTTTTGTGTGTGTCTGTTTCTATTGTTCATTTTAATCTTACTATTTGTTTTCTTTTGCACCAATTTAGTGTGCCGTTCTTGTATGCTTACATTTGTTTTAAAATGTTTTATCACTCTCCCGCACTTTCCGCAAAAATATTGGTAATTTCGGTCAATTTAAAACTTCTCATGTGGAGAGAGTCTGGAAGTATTACTGATTCATGATGTATTTCTAGAAGCTAGAAGCCGGTAAAGCTTATTGATTGTTAGTGTACATCCGTTTTATTTGTGAACTTAATATGGTGGAGAGAAACTAATATTACTTGATGACCTTATCCTGTGGGCAGGTACAGGGGTATCGGGTACATAATATTCTCAAGCGACAGCTGTGGGCAGGTAGGGGGGTATCGGGTACATAATATTCTCCAGTGACAGCTGTTGGACTGAATTTCTGAATTATGGACATGAGGTGCATTAGTGGCATCGGTGGCTTAGTGGTTAAGCTCTCGGACTCGCAACCGTTAGGTCGTGGGTTCGAATCCCGTCAGGGGCCCGACGTTGTGTCCTTGGGAAAGGCACTTTGCACAAATTTTCCCCACTTCACCCAGATGGAAATGGGTACCCGG
>NW_004797932.1:5941-7151 GCF_000002075.1 Aplysia californica | reverse complement strand
TCCCTCTCCCTCTTTCTCTCTCTGTCTCTCTCTCTCTTTCCCTCTTTCCCTCTTTCCCTCTCTATCTCTCTCTCACACACATGCATTCTCACTCATATATATACACAAGGACTCACTTATTTATACAGATGTATGCGGTATAGCGACTGGGCGCTTCTCTGTCGCGCGCAGGAGACCCGAGTTCGATTCCCGAGTGGGTTGAATTTTTATCGTGTGTCTCGATCTTTCTGCAGGGATGTTGTGTTCCTCGTAGCCCGGGTTGGCCCTGACAGGCGGAGTCAGAAACCGGCTGCCTAAGTGATCGAAATTGTGTCGATAGGGACGTAAAAAAACAACCTACATTTAAAACGTTTTAAAGCAGGTTCGTATGCACACATTCACGTTCTCGTGCACACACGTAGGTTCACATACACATTTCTTTCTTTCTGCTTGAGAATCAGAATTACTTGACACAAAGAAAGAACATTACTGAGAATGTTTTCTCTAGACATCGCCTCGCGTCGATCTTCTCCACTTCCAGTCCCAACTTCCAAACTTTCCCACCCAGGGGGCAAAGAAAACAATATTCCAGATAACCTGGAATTTAAAATTATACTGTGCATAGGAACATGTTAATATCCCCCTTTGGGAATGGCCTAAAGACAACTTCAGTCAGTGGCACTGCCCTGGTTGGGGGAGTGGGGTGGTGGGTGGCCTGGCGTGTTTAGTTTACATTCAATACTACAGAAATACACATTAAAGTAAAAGGATAGGCCTACCCCCCCTCACCCCCCACCCCTGGGCGGTGCTACTAACTGAAGTGTCTTTAGGCCATTCCCAAAGGGTGGTTGGGGGGGGGGCATTTACATCTCGAGTTTTTATGCACAGTAGAATTGTAAATTGCAAATGGGCTGATTCATCAATGTCATGCTCACAACTGTGCCTGAACTGCAACAGTTAACTGCTGCTTTTTCATTCCTAGTCCTTACTATGGTCATTTTCCTCTACTTCTTTTGTAGTTTGTCACTCTCTTGTGACCCGCTATTCCCGGGGTGCCTTGATAGTCGAAGCAGACTTTGTGCTGTTGAAACTAGAGAGGTGAGCAGAGTAAGTCTGATTCCCTGTAAGGACTTCTCTGTTGATATCCACCCCTTTTGGCGCTCATATGACCATATGCAGTTGGAAACTCCGTAAAACCTCTACTAATACAAACAAAAATATTCCAGAGGGC
>NW_004797932.1:4099-5641 GCF_000002075.1 Aplysia californica | reverse complement strand
AAGGCGAGAGGCCATTAAAATTTAAAAAAAAACTAAAACTCCGCTCTGAACGAACCCGAACTGCTGATGAACAGCAGTCCATCTGCGTACGCATGGAGGTGCTATTCATATTCGAAATGTGTCTTCTGGAAAAACGAAAGAGAGCTTCAAAACAGATTGCAGCGCCATCTGAAGAAAAGAGCGAACTTCCGGCGGACACCTTTTTGGCTGAGTGGCCCATCTTGTTATGTACTATCTTTGATTGTATTGATCACGTGTCGATACTCAATCATATCAATGTTGTTTTTTTCTGGGTTTTTTTTTTTTTTTTGCAGCTTAGGGATTAAAGTAGAATGGGGAATGAAAATGGACTCTAAATAGGCTTGGAACTAAGCTGATAGCATTTTTTAAAATCCCAATTCTTCTTGGAAATTCTTCGGGTGTCAGCCCTTTATAATTGCGGGAAGAGAACCGGTTCTGGATTTCTTTTTACTTTGATATGGACGAGGTCTTCTTATATAATATTATTTTTTTGTTACTGTCCTCATCTATAGCTCGGCTTATTTCTGCCCCAGGAGCGACAGGTTGCAGGCATCTATTGTCTATTTGTGGTGGCCGAATTTTGCTATTCAAAAGGCTTTTTAATGGCTGCATCGATCGACATGCGGTTTTCGCAGGAAAAATTCTTTAAAATATTCTCCAGATCATGACGCCCTTGTTTTTTTTTCAGTTTTGAGACAGTTTTGCTGCAAAAAGCTTAATTTATTTATTTCGCCGATCGCTTTTGTAGGACGACGCTTTTGTCTCTGTAATTTTAGAAAATCCGGAAGTGATGGGAAGCCCCTTTTGTTTTGAGAGTATAGATCTAGACCTTCTAATTTTTTTTCATCTCTCAAGATTTATTTCTCCATTCCAATAGAGTGTAAATATAGTAGGCCAACGACTTTTAGTTGATATTAAAGCACCGATCATTCCCTTCTTCTAAAGGGGGCCCAGCTTGTATAATATATATGTAATGATGTTTTTTTTTTGTGTGTATAAATCTTATATTTGGAATTAACAGAGGAAAGAAAGTGGAAAAAAGATCTCAACTTTATTATGTTTCGACAGAGCTCTAGTTATCAAAAATCGAGACGAAATAAACTTACCCCGACCAAAGATCGTACATAACAAGATAGTTCACTCAGCCAAGAAAAGGTGTTCGCAGAAGTTCGTGCATTGCTTCAGATAGCGCTGCAGTCTTTGTTTTGAAGCTCTCGTTCGTTTCTTCTTCAGAAGAAGAGGAAGAGCACAGTTTGTTAGTTTCACTTTTATTATTTTCACACGAGTAGTGTAACTCTATTCGCAAAGTCCGCACTTTTTAAAAGAGGGCTCCACTGAATTTTGAGCGACATTTTTTTCAAATTGGCTCAAAGAGAGGAGTGAACTACGACATGTGTCTTGTTATACACGACCCTTGTCTCGACCAGCTGTGTTCGATACTGTAACCGACTACACCAGATGGTGACGTCAGTCTCTCTCTTTCCCCCGATGCAGACCATAATTCTCTCTCTCTCTCTCTCC
>NW_004797932.1:2419-3999 GCF_000002075.1 Aplysia californica | reverse complement strand
CCCCCCCCCCATTCAGTCCGTGCACCTGTAGTTCTTTGCCTGGAGGTAGACCTTTATTTTTCTAATTGCTCGCCACCCACAACCCACAACTAGGGCTGGGCAATGAGTCGTTTTTACCAAAAATCCGGATAACATGTTAGTGCACCTCTTCGGCAAATAATATGACATGAACCGCATCGGCAAATGGGTTAGAACCACTTTAACAAACGGGTTAGCAATACTTCAACTCAACACATGGGTGCACCCACTTCGGCAAACGGGTCAGGCAAGAGAGTTAAAGAGTCTGAATTCGGATAATGTTTCATTGAGAATTATCCGGTTATCCTTATAGATTATCCGGATTTTGCCCACCTCTACCCACAACCCATCTAATACTCACGAGCAGGTGAGTTAAGACCGGTATATCGGAGCCCTCCTAAAGTACGCGCCTCAATAACGTCATTCACGTAAACGGCTTATCGGCCCAGAACATCTTTCTCCGGTCCTCGGTGCTGTACGCAATCCGCGTAACATATATAATTTTTGTGTCGATGTCAAGGCTGTTATAATAGTAAAAGGTCCTTGGTCTAGACAGTCAGACGGTGTAAGAACGTATAGTCCTTGGTCGATAATACGATTTAATATGTGTCTTTTTACTCAAACTCAAACTTCTTAAAACGGTTGGTGGTTGGCGGGTGCTCTGATGTGGTTTGCTCCTTCTTTCCTACCAAACATCTATTGTCCTTATCTCTCCTCCTTCTTTTTTGTGTGTATATATCACTCTCTTGTATTAACACATCTATTCTTCGGCACTTATATGACCTTATTGTGTTGCAAGTGCCGTAAAACCTTTACTAAAACTAAAATTTAAAACTGTAGAATGCCAGTGGCCTCTTTCAGTACAACCGACCTGAAAAAAATTGCGTGGGTGGTTGGCTGCTGCTCTGGTGTGGTTTGCTCCATCTTTCCTATTGAACATCTGTCGTCCTTATTTTTTGTGTTTGTTACTCTCTTGCAACACCTCTAATAATCTTCGGAACTTATATGACCTTATTGTGTACAGTACCAAGTGCCGTAAAAACTCTTGCTAAAACTACATTTTACTCAAACAAACAAACGAACAAACTCACAAACAAAAACACTCACACACACACAAACAAACAAATTGCCAAGGTGCGCACATTGAGACAAGCCAAGAACTAAACATTGTGTTTTCACGAGTTGTAAGTGAGTTACGCGGTTTGCATGCGGCATCAACGGTACACCCAGCAGGCGGGGTTTGCCAGATGGCCCTTGTTTCTAGTTCGGATATTCTTACCCTGAACATTTTGTGCTGTTCGAGGGACGTGCGATGTTGTGGTTTGCGTTCTGAGGGGCTTTGTGTTCGAAGTTTCTAGTGGTTTTTGTACAACGCGTGTGAGTTTTACTTTCTTTCCCAGTGTTAACTAAGCGCAGTATCTATTCGGAGACGGCTCCGACGGAAATAGACCAATCAAATTGCTTTGTGCCTCTAGACCAAGGAGTTTAGAACTAATCTTTTAATCTCCTTGCGCTAGACCAATTAAAAAAATCTGGGGGGTAACATGGGGCATGCGCCCCCC
>NW_004797932.1:0-937 GCF_000002075.1 Aplysia californica | reverse complement strand
CTCATACTGTGCCGGAACAGCATAGGGGGAACTACTGCTTTTTCTTTCCTCATCCTTACTATCGTCATTTTTCCTCTTCTTCTTTTGTATGTTTGTCACACTCTTGTGACCCGCTATTTCCAGGGTGCTTTGATAGTCGAAGCAGACTGTATGCTGTTGTGGTTAGAGAGGTGAACAGAGTAAACCTAATAATTCCCCGTTTGGACTTTCCTGTTGACACCCACCCCTTGGCGCTCATATGACCTTATGCAGTTGCGAGCGCCGTAAAACTTTACTAAAACTATCAAAAGTCTATCAGCTGGAATGTTGTATCCCTCTCAGCCCGTAGTGGCCCTGACCAGCAGGACCGAAGCCCGCCTGCTGGGGGGTCTAAATGTGAGGCATCGTGGTGAAATCATTTTTCCACCGGTTTGGAAATTTTTATCATTTTTTATTTTGCTTAGCAACTTTTAAGTTAATTTAAAAACACATTTCAGTGTAAATTTTGCTGAGGAACATTGATTAAAAGCTAAAAAATTTAGTTTCCAAGGACTCTCAAGCTATGGAAGTCGCGAAACTTTGGCGGCCATTTTCTCGTTTATTTTACACCTGAAACCAGGCGATCCCCACCTCCTTCAATCAGAAATTCTAGACTTTTATTCAAGCTAATTGGGTATTTTTTCATGGAAGACAAAACAAATGTACAGACTTTAAGATGATGTCAATATCCCCACATGCCCCATGCGTGACGAGCGTCCGATTCCTCCATGTCGTGACACAGATTATGTCGATGGGGGTGTAAAATACCCACCTTATAGGAAAGAACAAGTTCAATTGCGAACGGAAATTGGACCCCGACCTCGATGCCCAGACCGCGACACTTTTAGCAACCATCAAACCGCTTGGAGACGTTCACCTTGCCCTACATCAGGCTAAGTGACATAAGGGTTGACGCATG
>NW_004797931.1:431746-434065 GCF_000002075.1 Aplysia californica | reverse complement strand
GGGGGGGGGTATAACTTCACCGCAGAGAGGTCGGTGAAAGTAAGTCGGAGATATATCTATATCTTTGATTTCCAGTGTTAAAAACCAGGTGTCGTTGCGTGTCGACGTCATTTCTGTCTTCTGTTCATGGTAATAAACTGTATCGCGCTCATGGTAAACTTTTTCTGAAAAGAGCAGTATGTATGCGAAATTCCCTTTTAATTTGTCGAAAGGCGTGCATTTCTTGCTGACTCTGACCAGGTTAGAATCCAGAACAGCTTTATTTACTCCTATCCCACCCCACTCCACTTTCTCCCACCCCACTTTCCCCCTTCCCTTTCATAAATTACCCTCGTTCTCAATAGCCTACCGCTCCATGCCTAATACCTACAGGTCGCAAACAAACAGGGGAATTAAGATGGGCGATAGCGGGGTAGTTGCATTGTGCCGCCAGAGACCCACTGAGGCCGGGCGTACCCCACGGGCAGGGGATTTCTGTTGACACGTCTGCCGAGAGATTCAAGACCGTGGCATAACTGCCCTCCATGCGCTCTCAGTCTCAGTCGTGTTTGCCCACCGCTACTACTGTTCCGCACTACTCTCGCTTTTCTTGCTTTTCTTTTCTTTCTTTTTTTTTTTTTGCACTTGATTATCTTGACGCTTTGTTGGTCTTAGTTAAAAGCATCACTGAAGTCATCATAATTCCAGTGTAGGTTGTTAGCGGGTGGTCTGGTGTGGTTTGCTCCTTCTTTCTTACAAAACATCAATCGTCCTGATCTCTTCTCGTTCTGTTTGTTACTCTCTTGTAACACCCCTAGTCTTTGGCACCTATATGACCTTATTGTGTTGTAAGTGCCGTAAAACTCTAACTAGAACAAAACTAATCCCAGTGATAACGTAATATTTTGTCTTTTTAAACCCAGTCTCTTACCCTCTCTACACCTGGCACACAAGTGCATCTAGTTTTGACCTGTTGGCAAAAGCTTATTATCTACTTTATGATTACTATTGGCTCCCCCCCCCTCCCTCACCGACGTCCCTTTGGCATGTGCATAGTTCTTGAACTTCTCAGGCTGGGCCAGTATTAAAATTTGATACATTGATGTACGTTAAAACGCGTGGTTAGCTCAATGTGTTCCAATGCATTATCATGCTGGGCTACCGCTTTTTCAAATGCTCGAGGAAGCATTCTGAAACTTGAGTTGTTTAGGGATTTTAAAACTGTGGCTGTCTCCACTCATGGCTCTGCTCTGTCAGAGAGAAACGTTTTGATAGGAGGTCAAGTCCTTACTATTTCTAAGTCTAAAAGGTCTTTTTAATCCCCCTGCATTACTACACAATGAATGTGCTTTTGGGTGAAGTTGAGCAGACTGTTAAACGAGTCTCAGCTCTCGCGCAGCTGGCAAGGGTTTAATCAGGACATCATGAGCGTAGGAGAGAAGCTTTCTTTTTGACAGCACTCCCCTTTACCCCGTCCACACACACAAACACCCAAAAACATCTACAATACAAACGCTGTACCCTCGGAACTTACGGGGCTCTCGTGGCCTAGAGGTAAAGGTGTTGGCCTCTCATTCAAAGGTCCCGGGTTCGAATCCGGGTAACGACCGAAACATTTTTTTCTCTTCAAATGTCTCCTTTCACATCCTTTCCTACTCTCTTGCAGTGTTCTGTCGTCTGCTTTCGTCTCCTCTTTCTGCCTCCACCCCTTCACCTCCTTTGCCCCCTCCTCTGGGCTCCTGACTCTTTCTGTAGCCTTTCTATTGCTACTCCTTGGCTCCTTCTTACTGCTGTCTTTCAGCCACACCCCTGATCTTCTGGTAGGAAAGATCTACGCCTAGCATTCTCGGACTAGGGCGAAAAATCTCGGAAGGCCCGTGTGCGAGTTGCGTATGTTAAAGATCCCTTGGTGGTCTAAAATCGATAAGAGTAGGCTTCGGCCGCCACCCGGGCAAAATTCAAAAATTCCTACCAACTGAAAAAGTTGAATGTGTCCCGCCCGCTCATATGACTATATGAAGTTGCGAGCGCTGTAAAACACTTACCAATACAAAAAACCCACGGAACTCAAGTACTTGTACTGACGTGTTTGACCTTCTCGAAACCGGCACATATGGAGCATAGAGTGCTTGAACTTGAACTAATCTGATCTTCAATAATGTCATATTTCAGACAACGCCTTTGCCGTTGGGAACTATGTGCACATAAAACCGGTTTTGCGAAGGGCATGAGGGGTTCGAAAACCGAAAGACATCAAGAAAACCGAAACGATGGTGATAAGCAGAAATACTCCAATCCCAACATGCAATATCAAATCAATGATACCACCCTCAAGCAAGT
>NW_004797931.1:426304-427674 GCF_000002075.1 Aplysia californica | reverse complement strand
CCCCTTCCGCACACCTGTAGTGACTGCCTCAGATTGTCAGTTTCACAGAACTGATCCGGAGAGATCATGTCGTTTAACCTCACTCAGGAGTGATGGTTAGGGCAGTGCAGTGCTTGCCAACCTGGGCGGGTTGGTAATTTTGGAAGGCGATGGGGATCACCCGGGTATTCTTCAATGTCATGCTTGGAAATAAGTTGCAGATTGGCCGTGCGAAAATTGTAGCCTCATAAAGGGGGCAAAAGTGGGCACTGGTTATTAAAAGGCTGACAAACTGGATAAGGGTTATTTCACCTTACGCCATCAACTTTGTCAGATATTCTTTTTTTAGAAATCAAGTTACAGATACACTAGAATCATTTGTATATTCAACTTATGTGTCAGGAGAGATTATTGTTGCAGCAAAAGTTAAATTATTTACATGATGTATTGTCTGTTTGTTGTTTTAGGGTTTTTTGTGGGGGAAAGTACTTTTCTTACTTGGCTCGGTCCTGTGAGAGGTTTCACATTTGGACCTCATACCACATAGTTTAACTTTACAGGGATGAAAGGGGCGTTAACTTCACGCCGTGTCTTATGTCCTCGGCTTTTCCCTTTTTTAGTTCTGTGAGCTGTTCGATATGGATTTTTAAAATCCCCGTCTTTGCTTACTCATGTGCGTGTATAAAATGCTCGTGTAACTGCTTATCTGTGATTAACAGTGTTGAGAGTGCTCTAAAAACCGAACACTTCTTATTTAGGGTTGATGTTTTTCAGAAAGTGTTTAGAAGGGCGCTCATACAGTGTGTTTTGTTTGTCCCCCAGCACTAAGTTACCGCCAACGCATCGATTGAGTTTGCTGTTTTACTGATCAAAATAAAAGCAGCAAAAAACATCGATACTGCTGGAAAGTCGAACTAATGTCTCCACCCTGCTGTGTAATAAACGCCCACAAAGTAACACACGTTATACGTTTTGTCGTTGCTCATATAATTTAATGGACCAACTTTTGTTTGGGCATAACCAAGTTTTGTTTTGACATATTATATTCTCTTTCTGCAGGTTTGTAAATGTGAAATGATACTTTTTAACTTTGTTTTCACTGCCATCTGTAATGTAGCGGTTTTAGGCGCTTCGTCATCTCACGCAGAAGACGTGAGTTCATTTTTTGGGTTTGAAGAATTGTTGTCGTTGTTATTGAGTATTTCAGTCTTTCTGCTCGGACGTTATACTCTTTCAGCCCGGGATGAAGTAGTTCAACTCCTAAATAATCTAAAGTGTGTCGATGATGGGCGTAAAACTTCTGCACATATATTTTTAAAAGTTAGTGCCACCACAGGCGCAACCAGTGCATTATGCAATTATATATATACTTTTATTTTTTATTTTTTTAA
>NW_004797931.1:422926-424523 GCF_000002075.1 Aplysia californica | reverse complement strand
AGAGAGAGAGAGAGAGAGAGATGGGAATATAACAGAGAAAAGAAAAAGCGAACGATGTTTGACTGAGAAATGATCCTGAAACCCGATACTTTCCCCGCAAGTGAAGTTTGTCTTGGAGTTGTTTTTTGTTTGTTGTTGTTTTGTTGTTTTTTTAATGTTGTTGATCAAGGAAGTGAAAGACAAGCGATCTGTTGCCCGCGTACCTGCTCTGTACCTGCTCTGCCTTCACAATGCTCTTTCTGGCGTGCATGAGTGAGCCCGTGTCTTTGGAACACAGTGCTGTGAGGTTGTGATGTGTTTACTAAACTGTTTACTCTTAAAATCGTGAGTTCAAAACTTCTGGTGTGGAATTATTTACACTTCTTTAGAACCAGTCTTTTACATTTTCTTCTCTTTGCCGATCCGTTAATTATTGTCTACTCTTTGAAGCGACGTTGTATCATGTATTGTTGTTGCTTTTTTTTTTTTTTTTTTTTTGGGGGGGGTTGTAAACCTCCAGTTTCATTGTGATCAATTTGTGAGAAACAAAGATGCCGAGTTTCGTGATTGTTGTTATATTATGCACTATGTGGATTTTTTTTTAATGGTTTACTTGATATGCATGGGTAATTGGAAGGTGCCACTTTGTGGACCTGCTTCTTTACGTTCCCTCTGTTGTCTTTGTCTGTCAGTCTTACTTTTTCCAAGTACTGAATGAGCATTATTTTGTCTATGTGCTTCTCTTTACTCATACAAACAAACAAATGTAATATAATGTTAAGTTACAAAAGTTACGGATTAGAAAAATACATGTATAATAATATGTATCCAAACTGTATTGTGAGTAATATAAAGGTTATGCGTGTTCTTTTCTTTTTCTCAGGATGGAGTGGGTGGAGATTATCGAACCCCAGTCCAAGGAGCATATGTACGCCAATCTGGCAACTGGAAAGTGTGTGTGGGAACCGCCTCCTGGGGTCAAAATGTAAGTACTTTAGACAAGTTATTTCACTCTCTGTTTGTCTGTCTGATGGTGTGATTGTCTGTTCACGCATTTGTCTGTTTGTTTGACGGTGTGCATGTCTGTCTCTTTATTCACTGTTTGCTGCTGTACCTCGCCCTACTTTACTGATCGTGGGTAGTTGGCGGGCGCTCTGGTGTGGTTTGCTCCTTCTTTCCTATCAAACAACTATTGTATTTATCTCTCCTTCTTCTTTGTTTATGTTTCTTACTCTCTTGTTACACCCCTAATCTTTGGCACTTATATGACCTTATTGTAGTGCAAGTGCCGTAAAGCTCTTACTAAAACTTTTAAAAAACAAACTATACTGATCTTTTGGCTTGTCTCTCTTGGTTCTTCTACTTCTCTCCACATTAGCTACGGGTTGTCTCTTTTTGGGGTTTCTTTTGTCTGTTTTCTTCTTGTTTTTAACTTTTTAATGTGATATATTTGACGTCTCTGTCGATTGTTATAAGACGCCAAAAGAGCCACACAAAACCTAATTTTGTTTTAAATCTCTCTCCACCCCACCCCTCTTGTTCCACTTTATTCCTCTCTCACCTTCTTTCTCTCTTTGTATTTATTTATTTATCTGACACCTTTCTCTCTCTCTCTCTC
>NW_004797931.1:419341-420468 GCF_000002075.1 Aplysia californica | reverse complement strand
ATCATCATCATCATCATCATCATCATCATCATCATCATCATCATCATCATCATTATTTTCTTCCTTTTCTTTTTCTCTCCCTCCAACCCTACCGCCTCCTCCTCCTCATTGCCAAGTGCCCTACCAATGATGTCAGATAGATCAGGATGATGATCATCCTTTTGTTTTTCCTATTTGCTGTCGTCTGCCCTTGTTTTACCGTCACTTAGTCTTTCTGTCACATGGAGTCTGGGCGACACAGACAAATACCACTTTTATTATATGACTTTGCCTGACCTTCCGCACTGCAGCTTACACACCTGATGGTAGATGTTTCTGTGTACCGTGGTGAGCTATGTAATGACATGTGTCACAGACGCTGTAGCACTGTTCCCATTTATCATTGGTTAAAAAAAAACTATATAGGAATACACACACACACACACACACACACACACACACACACACATACACACACACATACACACACATACACACACACACGCAATCCTCTCTCTCTATCTCTCTCTTTCTCTCTCCCTCTCTCTCTCTCTCTCTCTCTCTCTCTCTCTCTCTCTCTCTCTCTCTCTCTGCTTTCGAGTGTGTGTGTGTGTATGTGGTGTGTCTGTGTGGTGTGTCTGTGTATTTCTGTGTCTCTATGTGTGTTATACATGTAGTATATCGGAATACTTGTTTGTTCAAGGTGTTGTCTTGTACTGCCTGTAGTCTGAGTAAGTCTGATGAGACAGGGTGTGAATCAAGTAGCCCCAGGGAGCACGTCAGGTCGTCGTGTCGGCTCGGTGTACCAACCGCAAATCGGGCCCCCGTATCTCTGAGAGATTGTTTCATCCACTTGATGTTCTCGTTCTATCCCGGGCCGTGAGTCACGCCTGTGTGAAGTAGTGATACCTTTCCCCACTACTACCCTGTTACGTGATGATAAAGAAGGAGACCATCGATAAGAGTAGGATTCGGCCGCCACCCAGGCGAAATTCAACACTAATTCCCACAAAAGTGAAAATGTTTAATGTGTCCATCGCGCTCATATAACATTATGCAGTTGCGAGCGCCGTAAAACACTTACCAAAACAAATCAAAACAAAAACAAAAGGAGACCGACCGCGGGAGGCCTTCGAGCCTGTTCCGAT
>NW_004797931.1:416280-418545 GCF_000002075.1 Aplysia californica | reverse complement strand
CACACACACACGCACACGCACACACTCACGCTCACACTCACATACTCATGCACACATACACACGTGCCGGTGTATACGTGTATATATACTCACACAATATACATTTCTATGTGTATTTGCACGCCTGCGTACTATTTTCATTACCCGTACTCACAAAACGCTCTAACCAACCTATAAACTACACGTTTCGACAGAAACAGGCTGTTGACCTACACGTGTTCCTTCCTTAGGTGTTGTCGCTGATAGTGATAGCGATAGGATGTCTTCCTCGCCATTACATAAACTATCTCTCCTACGATCTTATCAGCGAAGTCTTACTACCTACCCTTAACAGGCTTTCCTGTCGGAAGGAAGATAATATACCTCTCTGATTACTTGAAGCCTGCCGTAAGCCTTTAGGCCCTTGATACCCGAAATGACGAGACGAGTGCTCCCGCGACCCACCCACTTTTCGTATTATTTGAATAATTCTGTTATTTTCAAAATTGAACTTTTACATTTCTTGTATTGTAATATGAATTATTTATTTGTAAATTATTTTCTCACGCAGTTTTCTTTTGTATTCATTTATGCAGATGCAATACTGGATCGTAGTATGAATAGTTTCCTTGTCTCCACTAAGTGAATGTGGATTTCACATCTGATCTAAAAGAGGACCGGATGTTTTGATGCAGTTTTCCAAACGATGCAAAAAACGAGTTTTATTTTCTAACCAAAAGCGCACGTATTCTGTGTTTGTCCGGAAAGCGGTGTTTGGTTTTATATTTTTGTTTGTTTGTTTGTAGTTGTTTATTTTTTTAAAGGTTTAATAGAGGAAATGATTTCATGCCCATCCGTCTAGCCTGCCCCTCCCCTGGTGCTTATTTTGCGTCGACTTCATAATCGTATACAGTGACGCTAGTGTGAACTGAAAGGTTCGCTCGCAGGACTCGGTGTTTTCTGTGTCGCCCCACTCCGTCCTCTATCGCCCACATTCCGATTCTCGTACCACTGTCCCTGCAAGTATACCCACAACCCTTCATCATACGCGCGAGTGTACATACACTCAATACGAACGTACAGGGCGTCATAAAAGTAGCCGAACTGCAATGGTGTGTGATGTTTTACAAGACACCCGACTACATTGTATTTGTGAGAAAGGGAGTTGGTGTGTTTGTTTGTGTGTGTTTGTGCGTGTGTGTGTATGTGCGTGTGTGCGTGCGTGCGCGTGTTAATGTGTGTGTGTGTGTGTGTGTGTGTGTGTGTGTGTGTGTGTGTGTGTGTGTCAGTGAGAGAGAAAAAGGGGGTTGGGATGAGGATGTGTGGGAGGTTTTGAATGGCTTTCAATACGCAGTCGTCAGCGCACACACACGAGAACAGATAAAGTGAGAAGAAGGAAGTATTCACAACAACTCAGATGTGTCGTTTTGAGAACAATGCAGCCCGATGTCGTTTGTAAACAAACACACAGCAGTGCGGCCTTGCGACTTTTTAGACACCCTCTATTATATTGTACATTAATTATGCATTCCCGCAAGCGAACACACGCACCCACACACATACACACAGCTCAGGATATGACTCAGAGAACCGTCTCAATGTCCATGTGCTGTTGTCCCAGTTGAATGTGTGTCAATGACTCAATTGTGGGAATATCGACCGAAAAGATGATTTTATCAAATTAAGATTTGATTTTAGCAGTTGTTTAAATGGTGATATAATGCAGGCGGACGGTAATTATAAGGTAGAGATTTAGTGACCGTGGTGGGTTCCCTCTCCATCTAATATTATTCTCGACCTAAACTTGTAGATGCTGTACACCCTCATCGACACGTTTAGATGGACTAATTTAGGAGGTGGTCTGCTTCAACCTGGGTTAAGAGGCTAGGGATGCAACTTCCCAGCTGACAGGTGGATGGATATACTCCATACACCCCCCCCCCCCTTTTTTCCCTGAAAAACACAATAGGGCATGGAACACATGTCTTCTGGGTGCGACAGCGAAGCACCTGACTAATCATTACACAGTTGACCCCGGTTCGCTAGACCTTGTGGACAGCTATGACGTTTTGAACCGAAGAATAGCAGTATGGTAAGACGATCTACAAGTGAACCATTACGTTCTGAGAAAAGGTATGACGATGGATTTTATGAGTTACATATTAGGATTGTGGTATCCTAACAATGTACATTTTTTCTGTCAACATTTGTTTTCTTCACACGAGTCTCAGATTCTTGGTGACGGCCCTCCTGCTCGTTTTGTGAAAGGGATGTGATACACACACA